>NC_053157.1:250330842-250630842 GCF_016835505.1 Polypterus senegalus | reverse complement strand
ATGACTTGCGAGTAAATGCAGACAGAGGCCATTTATCTGTTCTCATCCTCTTAGATCTGAGTGTTGCATTTGACACCATTGATCACAATATTCTTAGAAATCGCCTTAGTCAATGGGTGGGCCTCTGGCAGGGGTCTTAAATTGGTTTGAATCCTACCTGGCAGGTAGAAAATTCTTTGTGAGTTGTGGTAATCACATCTCAAAGACACATGATATCCGATATGGTGTTCCACAAGGCTCTATCCTGGTCCGCTGCTCTTCTCAATCTACATGCTTCCGTTAGGTCAGATTATCTCAGGTTACAACGTGAGCTACCACAGCTATGCTGATGACACACAGCTGTACTTATCAATAGCACCTGATGACTCTGACTCTTTCGATACACTAACACAATGTCTTACTGGTATTTCTGAATGGATGAATAGTAATTTTCTCAAACTAAATAAAGAGAAAACTGAAATCTTAGTAATTGGCAATAATGGATTCAATGAGGTTATCAGAAATAAACTTGATGCATGGAAGTAAAAAACTTAGGGGTAACTGTTGACTGTAATCTGAATTTTAAATCGCATATTAATCAGATCACTAGGACAGCATTTTTTCACTTAAGAAACATAGCAAAAGTTTGACCTCTTATATCATTGAAAGATGCTGAGAAATTAATTCACACATTTGTTTTCAGTCGACTAGATTACTGTAACGCATCCTCTCAGGACTACCCAAAAAAGACATAAATCACTTGCAACGAGTGCAGAATGCAGCTGCTAGAATCCTAACTAGGAAAAGAAAATCCGAACACATTACTCCAGTTTTGATGTCACTACACTGGTCACCTGTGACATTCAGGATTGACTTTAAAATACTACTTATGGTTTATAAAGCCTTAAATAATCTCACTCCATCTTATATATCGGAATGTCTGACACGTTATACTCCAAATCATAACCTTAGATCATCAAATGAGTGTCTCCTTTTAATTCCAAAAGCTAAACTTATAAGAAGTGGTGAGGCGGGCGGCCTTCTGCTGTTATGCACCTAAAATCTGGAATAGCCTGCCAATAGAAATTCGCCAGGCAAATACAGTAGAGCAGTTTAAAACACTGCTGAAAACACATTACTTTAACATGGCCTTCTCATAACTTCACTTTAACTTAATCCTGATACTCTGTATGTTCAATTCATCACAATAATTATTCATAGTGGCTCTAAAATCTGTACTGACCCGAACTCTCTCTTCTGTTTCTTTTTCCGGTTTCTTTGTGGTGGTGGCCTGCGCCACCACCACCTACTCAAACCATCATGATGCACCAACATTGATGGACTGAAAGCCAGAAGTCTACGTGACCATCATCATCAAGTCCTTCCATGAAAACCCTAAATCCAAAGAGGACTGTTCCACTTATGTTAGGTAGATTACCCAGAGGGGACTGGGAGGTCTCGTGGTCTGGAATCCCTACAGATTTTATTATTTTTCTCCAGCCTCTGGAGTTTTTTTGTTTTTTTTGTTAGGTAAGGCAGGAAACAAACCCTGGGCAGGGCACCAGCCCACAACAGTACTCGTATATAGTATATATTTTATTTATTAGTTTCTTCGAGTTGTCATCATAGAGCTTTTATTAACTTCAACCAGTCAATGCAATATTGAGAAACAGGCTTTATCTCCACAAACAGAATAAGAAAAAAATGAAAACTGATCCACTTACCACATACTCTTTGAGAAGATCCTCCACATTTTCACCAGGGTACTTTACCAATCAGCAGTGGAGAGTATTTACCTGTTTAAGTCAGTATTAAGAGGCATTATGAAAAAACAACCAAACCAGGTTATTCAATATTTATCTCTACAAAAATGTACTTATTATTCATACCCCAAATAAGACATCTAGCATCATCTGGATTTCTTTATGTACAGCACCTCCCTTATTATGGAAAACGCTTATCAGCATTGGTGTCAATTTATCCAGGGAAGGCAAACTTTGCAACCAGATGGACTGTTGTGATTCTTAAGACTTCTTCACTGATCTGCATATATGGAACACAAACCATTCTGAAATGATAACATACAGATGTTTTTTACAAGCTCTAAAACTGCACCATATTACACAGAACAAAAAAAGAAACTATAACAATTCAAAATAATTTAGAAGATAAATTATTTGAATATGTTTTCAGTACCTGAGTGTCATTGAAGAGTGCTGGCCATCTTGCTTTGAAATCTTCAATCCTTTGGAGAGAAAATGTTTTGGCCATTTTTTGGCTGTTAACACTGCGATGCTCTTTCTTCCTCACCTCAAAGCCCCTCTCTTTCTTTTTTAAGACTTTGTTTTGTTTCCCCAGCTGGATAAGATGGAAGACAATTCACTTCAGCCTTCTTTGGTTTTTTAACATTTCTTGCTGAAGACTTTTCCTGCACTGCTTGTTTTTTAATGAATTCAACTCAGGGCATCCAAGGGACCTTAATGTTGTCCTGTAATTGGCCATTTTATATTTTAAGCTGGTCTGTCAACCATAATAACCAGACTAAGAGCCTGGCTCCTTAAAACATGATTGCTTTGCTTCTTCTACTGCACAAATCTGACCATGAACTGCTATGAAGACGTCAGTAGTGCTTAAGCAGATCTGCAGTATTTACAATACCACCTTATTTCACACCTACAAGAATTGCAAATACAGCAGCGTTAATGATTAAAAGTAAATATGTAATTTTAGACATGGAGTAGTATCAAGTGCTAAACATATATATTTACTGGTGATTACCTGTCATTAATTTAAACACCCACACACACCATTTTTACTGTATTATGCATGAATGTATAATGTGTTTGTCTAAAAATAGTAAACAAATGACAAAATTAGTTTTACTTGTGATTTCCAAATAATTTCTTTACCATAATAACATAATTACATAACTCAGAGATATATCTGCTTTATAAGCTAGTATACCAATTATCTGTTAATACAGACTGCCACCTGCAATCCATTCAAAATAGTATACTAAGAGAATATATTAAAAATTCTGATAGACAATAATGTATACCTCTTAGAAATAAACATATTTATATGTGCCATGAATCAGAAAAATATATTACATAAAATATCAGTTCAACAACTTAACGCAGAAACGATATGGCTTGTAGTCTTGTGTAAGTTTTCCCATCTTCTACCTTGCAATTACATTTTTGTAGCATCATATGTTACTTATTCTGACTATTCTAAAACTTTTTTTACCCAGAAAGTACCTTTATATTGAAGCTGACGATACTGTATGCACACAGGTATTTTAAAAAGTACGCCGATCTTTGTTAAAGATTTTTTCAACTTACACGAGCAACTGCACGTCTCCGTGTCTTCAGATAATTAAACGCTCTATGTAATTTATAAATTCAGTTGCAAATTGTGCAAACTTTGATTACCGCGAAACAAGCTCGAAAAATGGCGTTTTGAACAGAAAGAGAGAGAGAAAAAAAAGACATTCAATAGGTTTTGATTACGAGGAGACTAACAGTTACTTGTAATACATACCATAATCACATACTTTCACGCTATAACTCAGTCAGTTCTTTGGAGAGTTGTGGACACATTAATAACAAAAATACTTACCTACTAAATGCCTGCGATTTAAGCTGCAGTACACAAACATCTTAACAAGCTGTTCACATTATCGTAACGTATATGGAATGTAAGTTATTAACATCTTAACAAAACTGCGCACATTAAAAAAACTGATATGAAATGTAAATAATTAATATCTTACCAATTTCAAGAAATATTTGTAAAGAAAAATGCTTTCTGTTACTAAAGACCCGCCAATTCTAAGAATATAAATCAGGTGATTAATGTGCACAAATCAGAAGCTCTTCAGTGAGCGTACGTTATGACGGTCACTGTGAACGAATGAGAAACTGCTCAGTGTGCATGCGCAAAAGTATGTATGTATGTATAATTGGATTTAAACAAAAATTTTAGTAAAGGAAATGTAATAATTAATGTAAAGATGAAAGTCCATGTGTTTTGTTGGGTAAACTATTAAATATAAGTAAATTCAAAATTTTAGAATTTCTTTGTAAAATAGACTAGACCAAGAAATGATATTTTTTCATAGTGATAAAAGACATTAACCAAAGGTTTCGATTGACAATAAACGTGAATGTTAAAATCACAAACAATAAATTCTTTATCATGAGGGTGATTTTAGCCAGGAGATCAGAAAATTCAGAAATGAAGATTAAATACAGGAGATCGCACAGTCTGGAGTAGAAAATCATCTGTTACCTGGAAAAACGAAACTATAAATCCCATCGTGCATTGCAAAATGGACGGGGCGTGTGTGAAACTCCACGCCTGCGTAGCACTCACGGGACGGAAGGACAATCAAGACCGCTTTTATATACTGTAGCGACCCGGCAGCAGCACTGGCGGCGTGTTGCATTATGGGTAATTTATGTAAATAGCATTGTGGGTAATTTATGTAAGAGCTTATTGTTTCGTTAAATTAACAAAGTAATCTAAGTGTGTTTCCTGTTGTCATTATTGTATGTGTCTGTGCTCAACTGGTGGGGTGGGTTGGGTTGTTGCCGTCTGGGGGTAATTTAAATGTAAATAGTTACCATTGATAAGAAAGATGGCTTCATTAATGACCTTGGCAATGGCTAAGCAAATGAGTTGAGCTTTGTTTTTGCTGACTATCTGCTCTAATAAAGAGATACAACAGGACAGAGCTGTGTATTGCTAAGATTTCTATCAAAGCAATTATTACCGAGACACTGAGTCGCGGCGTGTATGGGACACGAGTGCTCGCTACCTAAAGAGCTGGGTGCAGCTGCGTGCATAACGCTGGCAGTCCGCTAGCCTACAGCTTGGGAGAGGTGCACGGCAGAGTACGGCTCTAAAAACTTTAAGACTCAACCACGGGTCGCTACATTGGTGTCAGAAGTGGGATACCAGGCTGTTTAGAAGACGCCGTTATGGAACAGAGTCTTGAAGAATTAGAGCGTGCCATTTTAGAGAACAGTGCTACTTTAGAGCGCCTGATCAGCGGAACTGTGCGGAGAAAAGAGGCAAACAGGCCTGATGGTGCCAGTATTCCCCGGACAGTGCTACGATCTTCTAGGCACCGCCAGAATGAACATTCAACTACAGCAACGATACCTTAGGTTACCAGTCAGCCGGTCCTCTTTTCACGGTCACCTGCTAAGCTACCGCGATACAGCGGATTGACGCCCTTAGAGCCATACCTTGCACAAGTAGATCTGGCCGCCCTACACAATGGATGGAGCTGCGAGGAAGCTGCGACACACTTGGCCCTTGCCTTGGAGGGTCCCGCACTTCAGGTACTCATTGATCTGCCATCGGAGGAGTGTCTTGATCTTCAGGCTCTCACCGCTGCTCTCACCCGTCGCTTTGGACAAAGAACCTCAGCAGAATGCAGCAGAGAAAAGCTGACTAGCCGACGTCGGCGTGAAGGTGAGAGTGTAGGAGCCTTTGCGCTGACATCAGGGTATATTCACGAAAAGGTTACCCTACTTTCTCGACAGCAGTGAGGGAGGAACTCAGTCTTCATGCTTTCCTGCGGGGCCTCACACCAGAACGTATCTGCCAGCATGTCTGTCTGTTGTCACCCCGAGATTTGAGCGAGGCACTGCAAGAGGCTGAGCAGGCTGAAGAGGTGCTACAGGCTGAGTCACCGACAAGACGAACGCCACGCCCGAGTCGACTAACAAGAGCAGTTGAACGAAGGGTGGAAGGGGACCTGTCTGAGGTAGTGGAGGTCAGTCGCCCAACCAACATCAACCCCCCGACAGAGACAACGAGTAGACTGCTGTTTTCGATGCGGAGAACCAGGGCACTTTGCCAGGGATTGCCCTGCTCCAAGTCCTTTGCCTCATACACATCACGGGAAACGACCTCGGGGTGAGGCCGTGAGGGGACCCTCGCTCCGTTTTTCAGCCCCCCTCCACAATGACTGCCTTAAAGTGGGGCATTGTGGATTTTCCACTGGACTATACCTAGACTGCACTATTGACGGGTGGCCATGCAGTGCTTTAGTGGACACGGGGTCCACTATTTGTTTGCTACAAAAAGGAGTGTTGCCCGAAACCACTGGTCTTCTTCCAGAGGATTGGACCCCCACAAATAGCGAACTATGCACTGTTACGGGTGAACGGACAGTAATGCCCGGAAAGAAACTGTTATCTGTGTTGGTAGGGACGAGCCAGACCAGCAACGAATTCTGGCTTGCGGACATTAAAGACAAGTGCATTATTGGGTTGGACTTGTTTGCCCACTGGGGAGCACGTGTTGATGTGTCAAGGGCCGTCCTTTGTTTTGGCAATGAGACTGTGCCGCTCCGGTCGGGCTGGAACCGTCCTGGAAGGACTGCCAGAGTGGATTCACCTGGACACCACTGCTCACCGGCTCCCAACCATTGTTTGGAAGTTGCAGAGAACCCCAGGAGAGTATTGCTGGACAGACAAATTCATCGCGACGACCCCCATCATCTGAGACGGTTGCCGCTGTAGAGGAATCGGGCCATCGAAGTGGTGAACATCTGAGCACGCCACAGCAGGAGCAACTCCAACAATTACTGAATGACTTTGTGGACATTTTGCGGCTCGAGAGGAGGACTGCACCAGAACCTCGTTAGTAAAACACCACATTGACACTGGCCACGCCGCCCCATTCGTTTGCGCCCTCACCGATTGCCCCTTGCAAAATGCCAAGCTGCCGAAGAATTGATTCGCAAGATGGTAACCAACGACATTATTGAACCTTCAGACAGTCCCTGGGCCGCACCCATGGTCATGGTGCGGAAGAAAACGGGGGGTTGGCGCCCTTGTGTGGACTTTCGTAAATTAAATGCAGTCACTAGAAAAGACTATTACCCAATGTCCCGCATCAATGATGCATTGGACTATGTGGCTGGATCCCGTTGGTTCAGCACCTTGGACTTGCGCAGTGGATATTGGCAGGTAGAACTGGCATCAGAGGACCGACCCAAAACTGCATTCACCATCGGACAAGGGCTGTGGCAGTTTAAGGTAATGCCGTTTGGACTTTGTAATGCACCGGCCACCTTTGAAAGACTAATGGAGCGGGTCCTAAAAGACATTCCCGAACCCGTTGTGTGGTCTATTTGGATGACCTGTTGATTCATGCCAGAGACTTTGACCAGGCTGTGCACAATTTAAGGGAGGTCCTGACCGCCATTCGTAGCGCGCGCCGGGTTGCGGTTGAACCCTGAAAATGTAATCTTCTCGCCCGACAGACCCAGTTTTTAGGACACGTAATCAGCGAGAGTGGGGTGGCTACCGACCCAGCAAAGGTGGCTGCCGTGAGCAACTGGCCCCCACCAGCCAACATCACCGAACTGCGGAGCTTCCTGGGTTTAGCCTCATATTACAGGAGGTTTGTAAAAGACTTTGCAACCATTGCCAGCCCCTTGCACCGACTGACAAGTAAGGGCCAACAGTTTGGGTGGACGGAGGATTGCGCAGCCGCTTTCCAACAACTGAAAGCTGCCCTCGTCAGCGCCGGTCCTGGCTTACCCTGACCCCAACCAACCTTTTGTTGTGGACACTGACGCTAGCAATGTGGGAATTGGGGCCGTACTCTCACAGAAGGGGGAGGCTGGAGAGAGAGTGGTAGCTTATTACAGCTGCAGCCTCAGTCGACCGGAGAGAAATTACTGCGTCACTCGGCGGGAGCTGTTGGCAGTGATCTTAGCGGTATGGCACTTTCGGCCCTACCTATTGGGCACTAGGTTCACGCTGTGGACTGACCATGCTAGCCTCACCTGGATGTTAAATTTCCGGCAACCAGAGGGCCAGGTGGCAAGGTGGATGGAGATCCTCCAGGAATACAATTTCGAGGTACAGCACCGACGGGGCGACAGCATGCCAACGCTGATGCCCTCTCCAGGCGTCCATGCCTCAGCAACGAGTGTCGATATTGCCGCCCGACAGGAAGAAAGGGGTCTGGGGCCATCGTCAGCATCCGCAAGGCCAGATGACACTGTTGGAGCAGGGGAGCCGTTCACCATTGACCAATTGAGGCAATTACAGGCGAACGACCAAGCTCTAGAGAAGGTAAAGGGCTGGTTGGAGACCCAAGAATGTCCCGACTGGCAAACCGTGTCTTCACAGGGGCCTGAACTCAAGTTACTACACTCCCAGTGGGGCAACTTGGAGTTGCACGATGGCGTAATTTACAGACGGTGGCAAGCACCCAGGGGGGGATTGACCGACTACAACTGCTGGTTCCCCAGGCTTTGCGCGCCGAGGTCCTCCGATGGGTCCATGGAGCAGCTGGATCCGGACACTACGGAAACGCTAAGACAGTGCGTCGACTGCGGCAGCGGTTCTATTGGCCCGGGTGTCCGCAAGACGCGGAGCTGCACGTCCACTGCTGTGACATCTGCACTGCGCAAAAAGGACCTGGTCAACGTTCTCGCGCCGTTGCAGCAGTACCTTGTCGGGCACCCATGGAGAGAATCGGAGTGGACGTACTGGGTCCTTTTCCTGTAACTGAAGTCGGAAATCGTTTTATTTTAGTTGCAATGGATTATTTCACTAAATGGCCAGAGGCATATGCAGTTCCGGATCAGAGTGCCTCCACAGCAGCACAAAAACTAGTGGATTAAATGTTCACCCGATTTGGGGTTCCGGAAGAACTGCACAGTGATCAAGGGAGAAACTTCGAGAGCCGTTTGTTCAGGGAGGTGTGTCAGCGACTGGGGGTGAAAAAGACCAGAACCACCCCCCTTCACCCGCAAAGTGATGGACTGGTCGAGCGATTTAATCGCACCCTGGCCACTCAACTGCCGATCCTGACTAGTCATCACCAGCGAGACTGGGACCAACATTTGCCTCTGGTCCTGTGGGCATATAGGACAGCAGTGCAAGAATCAAGCCAATGCACACCAGCGGGGCTGATGTTCAGGAGAGAACTGCGCACGCCAGTGGATTTGGTGTTTGGCTCGCCCCCTGAGCCTGAGATTGTTGGTGGGCCCAAACTGGATTATTTTAGATGGTTGAAAGAGCGCCTGGACACTATTCATCGACTGGCCAGGGAGGCCTTGGAGGGAGCTGGAGCTCGCCAGAAACGGGCTTATGACACACGGGCTCATGGCCCGACGCTGAAACCAGGAGACAAAGTGTGGGTATTTTGCCCGCAACGGAAACGGGGACTGTCTCCTAAATTGACTCACCATTGGCAAGGACCTGGAGAAATTTTGGACAAAATATCGGAGGTAGTTTTCCGAGTCCGAATGCCTGGACGGGGCAGACGGGTGGTGCTGCACAAGGACCGGTTGGCACCATACCACCCACTGGCCCCAGAACAAGAAAGACTTGAGAATCCAAGCGGCTCTCCAACCTCCATCCCCGGCGCCGAGAAGGACATTGACAGTCTCAGGACTGAGCCTGACACGAGTGATGGTACATCAGGCAGGCCGAAGCGCGTCCGTCGCCGGCCAGGACATTTGCTCGATTTTTACTGTGATGAGTAGGGTTGTGGGGACACTAACCCTCTTGGGAGGGGGCTGTGTAACGACCCGGCAGCAGCGCTGGCGGCGTGTTGCATTATGGGTAATTTATGTAAATAGCATTGTGGGTAATTTATGTAAGAGCTTATTGTTTCGTTAAATTAACAAAGTAATCTAGTTGTGTTTCCTGTTGTAATTATTGTATGTGTCTGTGCTCAACTGGTGGGGTGGGTTGGGTTGTTGTCGTCCAGGGGTTATTTGAATGTAAATAGTCACCATCGATAAGAAAGATGGCTTCATTAATGACCTTGGCAATGGCTAAGCAAATGAGTTAAGCTTTGTTTTTGCTGACTATCTGCTCTAATAAAGAGATACAACAGGACAGAGCTGTGTTTTGCTAAGATTTCTATCGAAGCAATTATTACCGAGACACTCGGAGTCATGCAGTGTATGGGACACGAGTGCTCGCTACCTAAAGAGCTGGGTGCAGCTGCGTGCATAACGCTGGCAGTCCGCTAGCCTACAGCTTGGGAGAGGTGCACGGCAGAGTACGGCTCTAAAAACTTTAAGACTCAACCACGGGTCGCTACAATACTATAGAACAGTGGTAGCGAACCTATGGCACGCGTGCCAAAGGGGCCACTCAGAGCCTTCTCAGTGGGCACTTGTGCCGTCGCCCGAGCACAGAGTTCATTACTATAAAGCCAGAGGAATGCGGGGCCGGGCTGCTCCCCTCACCTCTCCCCCTCTTCACGCGCGCCGGAGGACTTTTCTCACTTCACCCGCCCCTCTGCCCAGCAGCCCAATGGGAGCGCGTCCTTCCTCTCCTGTCTGGGGTAAGGCGGGTGGCACACATGCTGCTTGAGGGTCCGGCATGGACTGCAGCCTTTTGAGTCTGTGATTCCCGTGGTGTGGTTGGAGGGGATGTGGTATAGCGAGTCCACATCTCAAAATTGAAAAGTCCAGTTTTAACAGATAATTGCCGCACTCGCGGCTTAAAGGGGGTTATGGTAGAGTGGCCGGAGCGGTTTCGGGAGCTTTGTGATGCGGGCAGTCCTCGCTTAAGCGCACAGGTGAGAGTCGTCCGCATCTGTAATTATTGCGGGAGTTGCTAATCGCCACACCTGATCCACGACCCGTAATATATAATGGAAGCTTTGGGGGCGGAGCTTAATAGGGAAGACCTGCGTGAAACACTTGAGAGGATCGAAGGGATGACAAAGGACAGCACAGTTAGTTCTGAAAATGAAATTCTCTGCCAAATAATCTTAAGTCAATGAAGGCACTTGGGATTGCTTTCCTTACTTTGTTTGGAACATCTTATGCTTGTGCGCAGCTGTTTTCAGCTTTGAATTAAATCAAATCTGACACCAGAAACAGACTAACAGATGACCTGAGTGCTGCATGTGTTGCTCTCAGACTTACAAAGTATGAGCCAAGGTTAGACAAATTATCAGCATGCATACAACAGCAAAAAGCACATTAATTGTTCAAAAGCATACCGAATGCAAACTTTTACCTTTCAACAAAAAGTTGTTTGTATCATTGAAAGCTCTGTTATTATGTTTTTCTTTTAAGACAAAAGATGTTAATGTATGAGTGGCTTTTCTAAACTAAAAGCTCAGTAGATAGACAGACAGACAGAGCATCAGTATTGGCAGTCCAGTCCAATTTATCATCCAGCTGCACTCCCAGGTATTTACAGGTCTGCACCCTCTGCACACACTCACCTCTGATGATCACGGGGTCCATGAGGGGCCTGGGCCTCATTAAAATCCACCACCAGCTCCTTGGTTATGCTGGTGTTCAGTTTTAGGTGGTATTCAGGTTAAATTGCCATGTTGGCACTTTGCCATAAATAAGTGGGTTTTGGATTGCAGTTTGGGCACTTGGTTTCTAAATGGTTCGCCATCACTGCTATAGAAGGATCCTTGAGTGCCCCAGGGACCCCAGTCGGCTTTTCTTGTAGGTAAAATCTGTCGGTAGGTTGAATGTTAAATGTGTCTTTTCGTTTCTGATCGCTATACGGCACTTCCATCTTGGGACAATTCGCTATAAACAGTTTCAGCCAATATTTTTGAGTAGATTTAATATACCACACTAATGAATAAACTTAATTTATTAAATTACTCAAATTTACCTAAAATAAATCAGTTTGATTAAATATAAATAGTGTCAAAAATATATTTATTTTAATCCGATTTTCATTTGAATTACTCAAAATAAAAGAGGGATAATGCAATGCTGGACAATAATGACTGTATAACAAATAAATGCTAAAATTCCATATTATTTGAACATACCCAGATAGTCACAACAACTGAGTTATATTTTCAAACGTAAACATTTTAATAATTAAATTAAATGTCTGAGGATAATTTTTACTGAATAACTGACATTCAAATGTCAATGCAAATTTTCTTTCTTTTTTTTTTTTTTTTTTTTTTTTTAAACTCACACAAAAAGTCTGAGTCAAATAATGTCCCAGGAATGAGAGGTAAACATGTCCTGCATTTACACCAGCATATCCCATTAAATGAATGGCCGCCTTTTCCACTGCTTTTCGGTATGTAATAGCGAAAATCCTGAAAAAAAACAGACGTAGGAAATCACAGCTGTTTTTTTTTTTTTTTCACAGTGTTAAAAATTAACCAGAAAATACATGACGTGTGAAGAACATGAATTAAATAAGAGATCAAATAATACTGTGACGGTTAGGCAAACGTCTTTTTATGTTGTTTACAGGTCGTAGTTTAGGACAAACGCCATATCGTCCTCAAACTTATCTCATGTCATTTTCTTTTTCTGTGTAAAATAGTAGTTTTAAAAGATAAAAAAAATATATATGAACATTCCTAACTAACTACATGAAGGGGAAGGTATCATGAACACAGCAACGGCTTACGACTGTAACTAACGAAATTAAATATTAGTTATTCATTACGGAATTAATATGGTTTATACTTACACATTCGTAGTAAAATAGCTCGTATTATGGATAAAAGTTACAGCTGAATGCGTTGTTGTAAAGACCAAGAAATCGATGCGAGAAGAAGTGCAGTGTCATTAAATTTAACTTAACTTAAATGTCTTCACTTCACAGTATTGTTTTTTTTTTTTACTGAGAATAAGTTAAAAAAAATACATTTTAAGAAAAATAATAAAAAATAAGAATAATGTTAAGTTATTGAATTAGAATTAAATAATCAATAAAAAGAGTAAACCCCATATTTATTAATTAAAGTAATGATTATTTTGCGTATAGTTAGCTATTTTTTATTATTATTTTTAACACATGCAAGATTTATTTTTTACAGCCAATCAGTGCCTTCCAAACACACAGCAGGACAGCGTGAGCCTTCATTGTCGGCGGCGCGGCCTCTTCGTTTCATTGTCTTATATTGAGTTGTTAGACGATTTACTGTTAAGTGCTGTTTGAGCGGCCGTTTAGTACAGCAGGTGGCTTACTGAGCTCTGAAATCGATATTGAAATGAACACACAAGCCTCCTAAATAAGTTATTGAAATGTCTACGTTTACAGTGTCCGTTTGAGGAAGTCGTAGATTTTACGTGGTCCGAATTAACATTCCTCAGTGTCACATATAAAACTCACGAGTCTCGCTTCATTGAGATTATGTTTTATATTCTGTATATGCAAACATTTTAAACAGAGCGTTTATTGAACTGACTATAGCAGACTTGTCATCTTCTTAAAATGACTTTATTTATATGATATTGACAACTCATCATAAGGTCAGAAATCAAGGAGGATGTGAGTTTCATGGACTGCGCTGTTTCTTTGTTTTCGTGACATCGCGTCAGTAGAGAGTGCGTGACGTTAACAATGCATTGTGTCCTAAATGACAGCGCACATGCTTTGTGATAAAAGGCCAATGTGTCTCAGTTTGTTCATTAATATATTTTAACAGTGTATTTTAATCAGAATTATTATAAACATATTACCCATATTCATTTCCATTTACATATGTAAAGCTTGGTGAGAATAAATAAAAGAGTAACAACACATATAATAGCTATGTGGCATTGTTTTTAATTAACTAAACTCATCGTTTACCTGAAATGTACTCCTTTGTATTTTACGTTTAACAATGGAATGCTTCAGTGTACAGTCGATTTATTCCACTTCTGAAGGTGTACATTGTTAGTATTCTCCATTGCATTTGCCCCCCAGTGTAACGCGTGCCAGTGTAACTGAGGGGCAGCAGACGAGCTCACGTAACGGGAGACAAGGCACCTCCTCACCCTGATGCCATGAGGGCTCTTCTCATAAATATTACAATTTTGAGCCATTTCTCGTTTTTGCCATGGTTTACTATTATTATTATTATTATTATTATTATTATTATTATTATTATTATTATTATTATTATTATTATTGAACACGTGTGACAGGGCGGACTGTAAACCCTTGAATGAAACTCAGTGTTGATGCTTTGGGTAACACGACAGGTGAGGAGCAGAGAACGTTAAACGTGTCAGTGACTGCGGGGGATTGTGGGACTGAAGATGGTTTAAGAAAACAGAAACGACAAAAGCTTCGTCTGTCAAGAATTCATTTAATTTGTTGTGCTGCACTTCGGAAGATTACTTATTTACCCCCCCCCCTTTTTTTTTAAAGATGAATTCACAAGGAATGGATGTTGCTAAAAAAAGTCAGATGTTTTTTGAAAGTTTGGCTCCAGATGTGCTTATCCAGCTGCTCCTTCTTCTCAGTACTTGAGTGATCTTTATGTCCACCTCTGGATGAATTCTCAAAGTTTCTTTCCAACATTTCTGTCTCATTAACGCAGAAATCCCGAGGCTTTCCCTAAATTGTAGAAGACGCTGTCGATTTCTCTAATTCTGTTTTAAAGACAGTTGTGATTAGTTATGCAGAGCTCGCTTTTACTCACATTGCTTTTCAATCAATAATACAAATCAGCTACAGATCTGGGAGTCACTGAGTAGTAAAAACGTTTAATTAGGAGTGTCGTGCGCTTATACAAGTCGGCTTTGGTGAAGCGTTTCTTAGCCCCTCTGATATGATCGACATGGGGTAGAAGAGACGCTGGATTGTTATAAAACGTGCTGCCTTACCCAAATAAATGCATATTAATTTGTTACAGATTCTAGGTGGACACGATTGCACAACAAGGAATGAAGTGTCCCATGTGAATCATTCATATTGTCTGCTAAACGTATTTGTTAACTTGCAGACAAGTATTACATAACTGTTTTTAAAAAAGTCCTTTTTTAAAAAAACTTTGGGCAGGGACTTTACGCGAGCCCCACTATTAGGCTCATTTGATTTTACCCAGCATATTAATACGTCAGCTAACATTGCAGATGCAGCAGGGCCAACTGCTTTTACGGTATGACGTACATAAATTTAACATATGATTAGCTGAAGTCTACATGATTTGTCACGCCCATCTTACTCCGTTCTGCAGCAATATTTACTTGGAGCTGTTCAGCAGATGATGGGGCTGACCAAATCGGCAGCTGACTGCGCAGATATTAATGACGTCATGACGCTAGCGTGCCTCAAAATCACGTGTCGGGCGCATTTCAAACAAGCCTCAGAGCGGCGCTTCGAAAGGTCAATACGTCAGTATCCAGCAGCACATCGCTAGTTTTCTCTTATAAGACCCTCGTGCTCAGACTTCTTCACGATTAAAGGATCAAGCAAAGGTGCGGAAGGTGAGACAAAGTCGAACGTGTCGATCGCGTACGGGAGGGAATGCCAGCAGTGAGGAAGACCCCGAGATGCTGAGCGCCTTTACATTTGAGGGGGTGCCTGAAGCCGCGTGGTTCGCTTTTAAGTGTTGGAGGTTGAGCGCTACATGGAGGAGACGGAACAGCAAATCGCACCTTCACAAGGTTAATGTGGATGAAGGGGATCGCGCACTTTTAGCTGGTGCTACGTTAATTTATTTTCCGGTCGGTGTCCCGTGAAATGTAACGCTACATCTGACTTGGCAGAGGCGCGTTAACTCGGGATTGCTTCTGCTCTCTTAGCGCTCGTGCACTTTTCCTCGCCGTTTCTCCTTTTGATTTCGCGCATGCTCCGAACTGTGCTGTCCGCCTGACACGCGTTTGTTCAGCCGCTCGCTCCCGCACAGCCCCGTCGTTCATTTCTGATTTTTCTTGAGCTCTGCGTGTTCTTGATATTTTTTTTCCTTTTTCCTCCTAAAGCCGTCATCGCCAAAGTTTATTAAAGTGGCGGCGAACGATGTAAATTTACAGGGCGCGTTCAGGTTTAATTTCCAACTGTGTGTCTCATACTGAGACCTGTTAGAAATAATTAAAATTATTTTTTTGTTAGTTTGTTATCATGAAAGATGCTCGTGCGGTTTCATTGTAATAGAGAGACTTTGATTTGTTTAATGGAAAATAAAAAATACAAACATTACACAAGCTAGTGCTGCTGGAGGGATACAGTAAAATCTACAGCTGGCATGGCATTACGAGTACATTTTTGTGATATTTGAAACGGTGTTGTTTAATTTAATATCTTTTATCCTTTACATCTACTTTCAGTATGTCTGTACACTTTGATACTTTAGCTTACTAGAGATGGCGTGTTAAATGAATACCAGGACTCAAGCCAATCAGGCTGCTGTGTCGGACCACCTTTAGCCATCAAAATACAAAATGTGAAAGCTGTAGAGCTCAGCAGAGCCGCGACTCGACTATTATGGGCTGGAGCTCAACTGTCTGTCCTCATTATTTAAGGTGGCAGTGCCGCCTCAGAGACCTTGGTGAGCAGATTCTGATGCCCATGTTGGTGAATCCCTGTTGAGCCCACTCCTATCTTGCCCCTCAGACCCTCGTGCCACTAGGTGGTCTTTAGGTGTGATTCCTGCTGAAGTCTTTTTTTAAAGGGCATATCCATCTTGTGGTTTTCCACCTCCTCAGATGCTCCATTTCATTCCCAACTGCTTATCTCTTCATGCTTTGGTAACTCGGCTGATATCTCTGTGATTTCCACACACAAGTCCCATAGTTGTAGTTCATTAGTTTCTGGTTCATCTTGCAGATTATCCACACTTGATGTGTCGACAGACCCTTCTGTGTCAGCAGTGCTGTCAGGATCAGTAAACTCTAAATTATACCAATTTCTGCTTTGCCAGCCCAATCTAATTCTTTATCTGTATGCCACCATCTCTGTCCACATATCTCGCAGTTTGCTGCTTTTTTTAGACAAACACAGTGACTCCGTCTTAACCTGTGAGTTTGCTCAACTTCAACATCGACATCTTCTACTGGGACTGAAGAGTTTAGAGTCTCCTTCTCATCTCCAGTGTCTTCATTATCTGATGTAGTGTTAGATAAATCTCTCTCTCCATCTCTCTCACTGCTGGTGGTCTGTCGATTGTCACCTTTACCAGTGACTTTACGTAGTCTAGAATGGTGGGCCCTTCCAAGAGCACCTCCACGTCTGACACATTTCACAACTCCATCCTGTCCAGTGACATCTGCAGGTCCCTTCCATTCTGCACAGTCCACTCTTTGGTCGTCCACTTTGTCTCAGATTTATCATTTTCAGAATTAACCTGTCTCTGGAGTGCTCTCCGTATTCACTCTGAACACTCGGCTTCAGTAAATGCTCTTCTTGGAGTGTCCTGCGCTGGAATATGTGCTCCACTGATACACTCCTAGTGGCGCCTTCTAGGGCGGGTGGTCTGTCCACGAGAACACAAAGAAGATTTGGATTTCGGCCAAACACTGCCTGATATGAGCTGTACCCATATATATTGTGCATGGTATTCTTTACCAGTAGTGCCCTGTGGCGCTAATCTGGCACTAACCAGTCACATCCAGTATTCTTTATCACTTTCTGTATAATTTCTGTGAGTGTCTGATTGTGTCTCTCAGGTAGTCCATTACCCAGGGACTGTATGCAGCGGTGGTCTTTGTTTCAATGTTAAAATTCTCTGCCATCTCTCTGATTCCCCACCATTATCACGAAGTAGTTTCTGAGGAGCTCCATGTACTCTTATCTGAGAAAGAATGAATGAATTGTATCACAATTTCTGATGGTCTCTTTGTCTTTACAACACTTCCTGCACTGAAACGTGTGAATGTGTCAGTGATGTGAAGACCCCGTCCTCCATTTTGACGTTCATGTCAGTCTGTAGCCAACAAAGCCCTAAATATGACGGCTTTAATAGACCTGCCATTGCTGTGTCCAAACATGATGGTGCCGTGTAGATAAAGTGTTGTCATATCTACATGGTGGAACTGAAATGTATGCAAATCTCCTTTAATGAAGGTCTGCAGTGCACTTTGATCACATCTGAATTGTTTGATTTTTAATTTTACACTGTGAGGCAGAGGGAGAAATCAAGAAAAATGTGTCTTTGAACCAAACCTCATGGAGGGCACTGTGACTCTGAAGTGTGCTCATTATTTTTATTGACTTTATGAAGTTAATTCTACACTTTTATGTTCACAGGACTTTCCCATTTCACTTGGCCATACACTGAGGTGTCTAATGGCCTCCAGTTCAGGGCTGTTCATGTGAGAATTGAATCTGAGAAGAGAAGGGCAGACACTTAAAGAGAGAGAAGAGTTTACCACAGAGCATGGCCTCTGCCAAAGAAGATGGCATGCATGAAAGAATGGTGGACATTAAAGAAGAGGACTGTGAGCGGCTCACACCAGAGGATGTGTGTGTGAAGCTGGAGGATCACGAAGAAAGAATTTCAGTTTTTAAAGAGGAGGAGGAGTGCAAGGGGGTGACTGCTGCCATTAAAGCTGAGGATTTGAATGATTTCTCAGTTGGTCTTGAACTTCAAAAGCATGAAACTGAGCATATTTTCAAGCAAGATGCCTGTGAAGAATCTCCATCCAGTTTACAGTCCTGGTCCACTAATACGGGACGACTGGCTATGCAGGAGAATTCTGCAGAACTGAAATCAGAGTTATCAGAGTCTGAAGTGAAAATCACCGAGGAAAATGGGAGAGAAGGAGAAGAGTCACCTGGGAGTGTTGGAATAAGTGAGTAATGTGATTAAATATAAAAGAAAGAGAGCGTTTATAAATTCTAGCAGTGGGTGCTTTGATGTTTTTAGAAGATTGAAATGAGAGTGGAAAACATGATTAATTGAACTTGGATAAAGACCACCTGCTTGGGTGTATGATAACAAACAATAGGTTACCTAATAAATGATAAATTAGAAAAACTTGGATGAATAAGGAAAAATCTAAAGTGTTCAGTGCATGACTTGAACATCATGAAGCTTTGACTGAAGCTGTGACGTATGTTAGGCCAACAGCACATGACGTTCATTGAAAATATCAAAAGTCATATTTTGTTAAATACATGTATATGACCATTAAGGCAGAAATGTCCACAAAAAGAAAGAAATAAGAATAAAATCCTTACCGCTGTGCTCTAAATAAGAGTGAATTTGCTCAAGCCAGTACTCACCTAATATGTGCCTCATCTTTCTAATCGTAATCTCGTGCACTTTGAGGTTAACAGTGACAAGAGCTACCTGTACGAGCCATGGTGACATTTAGGGGGTCTCAGGGTCTTCTTTCAGCATCTTGTGTTCTCCTCTCAGCCTGAAATTGCTGGGGCAGCATGTCCTGGACAAGTTTGCAGTGGTGTGAAATCTTCACTTGGAGATGATCTTGAAGGGCTTCTGTCTCCCACAGTCACTTCGGGTCAATTTGGAGTCACCACTCCACTTCACCTGCTTGTTTATGGGGATGAGGGGAAGAACCAGAATGATCAGAAACACCATTACCAGCCCCTATGTAGAACAACTGTGGGCAGGATTTGACCCCAGGACATCTGAATAATAAAACAGCTGTGCTAAACACTGTGTCCCCTAACACCAGCGGATATATTTGTATGTTTATTTTTAGTCCAGATTAAGTTCTAGATAATGTACATATCATCATATACATTACAATTACGAAGAGAAAACACAAATTCAGACACATTATTGGGTATCAAGGCTCTGATCGGAGTCTTTAGAGCTGATATCGATCATCCATTCCACTAGAATCTGCTGATATCAATAATAATAATACCGTGTTTTTCTTTTCAAAATAATGAATGTAATTTTAGCCATGCATAAACTTCACATTCCATAATAAAGTGCTACAGCATACACAAAGAACATTTACCCATAATGTGCACATATTGAACAAAAGCAAGCTGAACATAACAAAAGGCATGTCTTAATCATACTCCATATTTCTAATCAAATAAAATGTTCAATTAGATACTTGTAGTTGTCTACTACGACAAGAAGAAAACGAGATAGTCTTGGTGAACGCTTCAGGTTCTTATCTATGAATTTAAGCACCTCTGCATGTTCTGAGGACAGTCTGGTCCCCCTGTCATTAACAACGTGTGCTGCCGTACTGAACAGACCCTCGCTGTCCCTACTCGTATAAGGAGGGCACAGGTAGGACGATGACTTTTATTGCTCCTCCAGGAAGCCAGTGGCCCAGTATCTCTTGTGATATGAGGTTCATAGAGATAAAAATTCACCTCTGATGCTGCTGACTCAAATATCATTTTTATCTTTCTTGACAATTTCTTCATGCATTCTGCAGTTCTGTTGGCGGTGAGTTTCTTTAGATCTCTCGGCTGTCGTCTGTCACTCTGAGTGCGTCTGTGTGGTCGAGACATCGACACTAAGCAATTTATATGTTTGAGATTTGCAATCATCTGTGTAATACGTGTCCTTGTACCATTGTTTAATTTGGAGAAAAAAATCATTATAATAATAATATCTGTTACAGAATTTGTAACTGTGTAGTGACTATTCACACTCGGTGCTTATTATGTGTAATTAGTATTATTTTGTTTAGGTCTATAAACTAGGCTAATACCATTTTACCCATCAAGCAAATAAGAGGGCTGATTACAATTTCTAACTAATCGACGTCCACTTGATAACGATGTATATTTATGTAGCAGCGCCGTAAAACTCTGCATCCCTTTCCTCTCATCTACCTACAAATTCACTGAAAGGCTAATAAAAGGGATTTTAGTCAAAACATCTAATATCTTGTTAATTAATTATACAAATAAATCAGTTAACAAACACTCGCTGGCAGATGGAATTGTGGATCTAAATGATCTAGAACAGGGATGCCCACACTTTTTTGGCTTGTGAGCTACTTTTAAAATGACCAGGTCAAAATGATCGAAGTATTTTAAAAATGCTTTATATATATATATATATATATATATATATATATATATATATATATATATATATATACACACACTCACCTAAAGGATTATTAGGAACACTATACTAATACGGTGTTTGACCCCCTTTCGCCTTCAGAACTGCCTTAATTCTACGTGGCATTGATTCAACAAGGTGCTGAAAGCATTCTTTAGAAATGTTGGCCCATATTGATAGGATAGCATCTTGCAGTTGATGGAGATTTGTGGGATGCACATCCAGGGCACGAAGCTCCCATTCCACCACATCCCAAAGATGCTCTATTGGGTTGAGATCTGGTGACTGTGGGGGCCATTTTAGTACAGTGAACTCATTGTCATGTTCAAGAAACCAATTTGAAATGATTCGAGCTTTGTGACATGGTGCATTATCCTGCTGGAAGTAGCCATCAGAGGATGGGTACATGGTGGTCATGAAGGGATGGACATGGTCTGAAATAATGCTCAGGTAGCCCGTGGCATTTAAACAATGGCCAATTGGCACTAAGGGGCCTAAAGTGTGCAAAGAAAACATCCCCCACACCATTACACCACCACCACCAGCCTGCACAGTGGTAACAAGGCATGATGGATCCATGTTCTCATTCTGTTTACACCAAATTCTGACTCTACCATTTGAATGTCTCAACAGAAATTGAGACTCATCAGACCAGGCAACATTTTTCCAGTCTTCAACTGTCCAATTTTGGTGAGCTCGTGCAAATTGTAGCCTCTTTTTCCTATTTGTAGTGGAGAGGAGTGGTACCCGGTGGGGTCTTCTGCTGTTGTAGCCCATCTGCCTCAAGGTTGTGCGTGTTGTGGCTTCACAAATGCTTTGCTGCATACCTCGGTTGTAACGAGTGGTTATTTCAGTCAAAGTTGCTCTTCTATCAGCTTGAATCAGTCGGCCCATTCATTCTTCTCTGACCTCTAGCATCAACAAGGCATTTTCGCCCACAGGACTGATGCATACTGGATGTTTTTCCCTTTTCACACCATTCTTTGTAAACCCTATAAATGGTTGTGCGTGAAAATCCCAGTAATTGAGCAGATTTTGACATACTCAGACCGGCCTGTCTGGCACCAACAACCATGCCACGCTCAAAATTGCTTAAATCACCTTTCTTTCCCATTCTGACATTCAGTTTGGAGTTCAGGAGATTGTCTTGACCAGGACCACATCCCTAAATGCATTGCAGCAACTGCCATGTGATTGGTTGATTAGATAATTGAATTAATGAGAAATTGAACAGGTGTTCCTAATAATCCTTTAGGTGAGTGTATATATATCTTGTCACACACGTGCGCATGGGAGGCAGCTAAAGGGCTTGAGTGATGGCAGTTCTGAGACAGGCCGGGCTGTGGCAGAGTGCACTGACTCTTTTTCTCACTTCCCTGTAGACCATCCCTGGGAGACTCCACCTGGCTCTCGTGACATCACTTCCGGGACCGAACCAATGGAGACAGAACCAACAGACGCCGGCCCCCCTGATGTCACGTCGGGCCTGATCCAATGAGTGACGAACACGTCCCCGATTCCCATGACCTCACTTCCTGTCTTCCCCTTTAAAAGCCTGCCCTTTTTCCCCTTACCCTCAGTCTTGTCTTGGACTCGTTTGTATGCACATCAGTGCTGTTGTTGGTGAAAGAAACGATTTTGCAGCTAGGATACCAAATATACGGGTGGCTGCCCCAAAACTTCTTTGAGTATGTCTCAGTTTTGTGACATTGGCGTAGCCGGCAGGATGGAGAAGTCCTGGAAGAGAAGGGGACAGGACCTGCAAAACGTCCAGGTGGGATCGTTCCGGGGCCGAGTTTTCAGGCGGGGAGGGTGGCCCGTGTTTCGGAGTGGCCCGGTACAGGCTCTGCTCCGGCATGCTCATATAGGCAATCTAGACAGGCCAGGGAGTGTTGGGAGGGGCTCACAGGCGTGGGCTGCCGGAAGGGGAGGCGAAGAGGGCTCTTTGTGCTCTCTCGGAGGAGAGTGCCTGCCTCCCTGTGAAGCCAGAGCCCCGATTTCCACCTAGGGGTGCCCCAGACTGGCAGGTGAGTAACCTGAAAAACTGGAGGTTTGACCCAGAGCGGCCAACCCCACAGCAAGCCTGGTCCCTATGGGAAAAAGTAGGGCAGTGGCTGCGGCCACAGAAACTTAAGCCCTCCCAAGTCATAGAGCAGGTGGCTTGCTACCTGCTTCTGGACACACTACCCGTGGTTTCACCCAGCCGGTCTGGGGTAGGGAATTTATAAACATGGCAGAGCTCATAGAGCTCGTGGAGAAACAAAGGACGGCCTGCAATCTGGGGAGCTGAACCGTCCTCTAGCCGAACTCAACGGGTATGTCCCAACACCTAGCCCCCTGTACAACCCAGAGCTTGTGCGGCGTCCCGGGGTCGCGGGCGCTCAAACCGCTTGGGAATGAGGCGGAATGCAGGTGGAGGGGGAGGAGGGGTTGGTGTGCTCTGATAAACCCGTTGGCGGTTCCACACACAGGCATGGTGGTCGTCAACGGGTACAAAACGTCTGCTCTGTTAGACACCGGCAGCAACACTACCATTGTTGCTCGCCGTTTTGTGCTACCGCGACAGTGGTTAAATTATAAGGTCGGTATAACCTGTGTCCACGGGGAAACCCGCTGGTACAAGGCCGCCACGTGTGTCATCAGTTACGGGGGATCAGTCCGGAAATTAACTGTGGCAATCCTTCCTGATCCTCCACACCCGGTGATACTGGGGGAACTGGCCTGAAATTAAAGCGGTGAGACACATACCACTCCGGGAATACTTTGAGCCTTGTTATAGGCGGGCACGAGCCGTCTCAAGTTGCCTCCACGCCGTGTAATCAGCCGGCAGAGAGGGACGAAGCGGCTTCCCTGAGGGACGTGGTTACCCTCGGGCCGTCGGCGTGCTGGTACGTCATCCACTGAAGCGAGGCGGAGCGGGAGGAGGCCACGCCCCTTGAGGTCGGCGCTGACCCTCTCTCTGTATTGCGGTTTCAATTTAAAGAGCGCCGCTTCTTTCAGAAGGGAGCAATGGAATGATGACTCCCTGAAATTTGCAAAAAATGCAGTGGTCCTTGTAAATGGCCACGCACTGATCAGTCTATACCACAGGGCCCTTACTTTGTATTAGACAACGACCTTCTTTATCGTGTAGCAATGCATGATGGGCAGGAGAGAAAGCTGCTGCTAGTTCCGCGTACCTTCCGCGGCAGGTCTGCGAGCTAGCACACGCCCACCTCCTAGGTGGCCACTTGGGCACCGAAAAAACTCTGGAGCGGATCAAGCTCCGTTTCTACTGGCCGGGAGTCAATGAGGAGGTTCGTCGCTTTTGCGCTTCCTGCCCGGAGTGTCAACTGCGACAAATTCCCAGGAGGGACCGTGCTCCTCTTGTCCCTATACCCCTGATTGATGTTCCCTTCCAAAGAATCGGGGTCGATTTGGTTGGACCCTAGAGCCCTCAGCCGAGGACACAAGTACATTTTAGTCCTCGTGGATTACGCTACGATACCCTGAAGCTGTTCCGTTGCGCTCAGCTACATCCAAAGCTATCGCACGGGAATTACTAGGGGTCTTTTCGTGTGTGGGTGTTCCCAAGGAAGTCTTGACAGACCAGGGGACACCTTTCACCTCGGAGACGTTCAAGGAGACTGCCAAGTTGCTGAAAATAAAGCATTTAAAGACCGCGGTGTATCATCCTCAAACCGACGGGTTAGTAGAGAGGTTTAATCAGACTCTCAAGCAAATGCTGCGTAAGGTGGTCAGCGAGGATGGAAGGAACTGGGATCAGCTCCTCCCCCTCGTCCTTTTTGCTTATCGGGAAGTCCCACAAGCCTCCACGGGGTTCTCCCCTTTTGAATTACTGTATGGGCGACAACCTCGGGGCATATTAGACATTCTAAAAGAAGGGTGGGAAGAAGAGGCTCTTCCCTCTACAAATATATTAGAGTATATCGCGCAGTTATGCGATAGATTGGGAAAGATTCGGCCTCTCCTTAAAAGTCACATGGAAGAAGCACAAGCAGCACAGGCCCGTTATTACAACCGCGACACGTCTCTTCGGGAGTTCCACCCGGGAGATCGGGTCATGGTCCTAGTGCCTACCTCCCACTCTAAGCTGCTTGCCCATTGGCAAGGCCCCTCTATGAAGTTAAGGAGAGGAAGGGGCTGGTCGACTATTTGGTGAGTCAACCCAATGCGTCGGCCAAAGGAGCGGGTTTATCATGTGAACTTGCTGAAACCGTGGAAGGACAGGGACCCGATCCCTCCTCCGGCCAGCCCCGCTCACTCTTCGCTCACACACACCGCCTTAACTTCGGTACGGACTTAAGTCCCAGACAACGGCAGGAGCTGGAAACAGTTATCCGGGCCGTCCGGGAGGTAGTCAGTGAACGCCCCGGAAGGACCTCTCTGGTTGAGCACAACATTGTGACAGAGCCGGGGTTGTTGTCGAGAACGCCCGTATCGTCTTCCCGAGGCAAAAAGGGCTGAAGTGGAGCTTGAGATCAAGCGCATGCTGGAGCTAGGTGTGATTGAGGAAAGTTATAGTCCCTGGTCCAGCCCAATTGTGCTCGTCGGTAAGCCTGGCGGAGTTGGAGGTTTTGCAATGACTTCCGTCGGCAATCAAGTCTCCCAATTCGATGCTTATCCTATGCCTCGAGTGGGCGACCTCCTCGAGAGGCTGGGACAGGCTCAATACTTGACCACACTTGACATGAGAAAGGGTACTGGCAGGTTCCTTTAACGGACACCGCGAAGGAAAAAAACGCGTTTAGTACCCCTAGCGGACACTGGCAGTATCGTGTCCTTCCATTTGGGTTACACGGGCTCCAGCAACCTTCCAGCGTCTGGTGGACAAAGTGCTCGGCCACATAACTCATACAGTGCTGCCTACCTGGATGGCGTGGTCATCTATTCCAGCACATGGACAGAACACCTACAGCAGGTCCGAGCGGTATTGCGAACACTTGGTGAGGCGGGCTCGGATTAATCCCAAGAAATGCTTCTTTGGGTTAAGTGAAGCCAAATATTTAGGCTACCTGGTGGGTGGGGTACCGTGAGGCCACAGTGCTCCAAAGTTGA
This sequence comes from Polypterus senegalus, assembly GCF_016835505.1. Classification (NCBI taxonomy): domain Eukaryota; kingdom Metazoa; phylum Chordata; class Cladistia; order Polypteriformes; family Polypteridae; genus Polypterus; species Polypterus senegalus. The sequence continues at coordinate 250,605,084 of NC_053157.1, read as the reverse complement.
TGCCATTTGAAATGGCCCGTCCATGAACCAAGCGGCAGGTCCAAGCCTTTCGGATTAGCGGGTACTACCGCCCGGTTTGTACCCGGTTCTCGGAGAAGCGGCGCCTTGACTGATTTAACAAAGAAGAGGGCCCGAACATTGTGGTATGGACTGAGAACACAGGCACTGCATTTAGTGACTTGAAACAGGCCCTTACGTCCGCACCTATTTTGATGGCACCTAACTTCTCTTTGCCTTTTATCCTCCAGACGGACGCTTCGGACACAGGCCTGGGCGCCGTGCTGAGCCAAAGCGTCGATGGTGTGGAACACCCCATCATGTTCCTAAGCGGAAACTGTTGGACGGGAAACCAGGTATGCAGCGGTGGAAGGGAGGCTCTGGCGATTAAATGGCGATTACTCAGCTGAGGTACTACCTGTTGGGCCGGGAGTTCACTCTTGTCACGGACCATGGGCCTCTACAGTGGATGGCCCTGCACAAGGAGTCGAATCCCGGGTCACCCGGTGGTTTCTTGACCTGCAGCCGTACAAGTTTTCGCTCGTTCATCGTCGGGGTGCTCTCCATGCCAACGCTGATGCTCTTTCTCGGATTCACGACCTCTCGGTTAGGGTCGCCCGACCCGACGGGTCTGGGCTAAGGGGGGGGCCTTGTCACACACGTGCGCATGGGAGGCAGCTAAAGGGCTTGAGTGATGGCAGTTCTGAGACAGGCCGGGCTGTGGCAGAGTGCACTGACTCTTTTCTCACTTCCCTGTAGACCATCCCTGGGAGACTCCACCTGGCTCTCGTGACATCACTTCGGGACCGAACCAATGGAGACAGAACCAACAGGCGCCGGCCCCTGATGTCACGTCCGGGCCTGATCCAATGAGTGACGAACACGTGCCCGATTCCCATGACCTCACTTCCTGTCTTCCCCTTTAAAAGCCTGCCCTTTTTCCCCTTACCCTCAGTCTTGTCTTGGACTCGTTTGTATGCACATCAGTGCTGTTGTTGGTGAAAGAAACGATTTTGCAGCTAGGATACCAAATATACGGGTGGCTGCCCCAAAACTTCTTCGAGTATGTCTCAGTTTTGTGACTATATATATATATATATATATATTGAGTATCAGAGGTGGGTAGTAATGAGTTAAATTTACTCTGTTACATTTACTTGAGTAACTTTTTTAAAAAATTGTACTTCTAGGAGTAATTTTACTGCAACATACTTTTTACTTTTATTTGAGTACATTTGTGAAGAAGAAATGCTACTTTTACTGTGCTATATTGGGCCACACTCAGATAGTTACTCTTTTTCCATTACATAAAGTCTGACAGATAATTTTCAATCTGCTTTGTGTAGCGGATGCTGTCAAGTTGCGCACACGCCTTTCATTGCGTCTCCAGCTGTGACACGAGGTTTTGATTGTTCTCCAAATCAAGGCCCTGCAGCTTTGAGGACAGATGTTGCATTTTTCATTTGAAAGCATTGACTGAGCTAATCATATTGACTGTGGTTTTCTCTTTTCCTTGCAGCTGTAAATTAAGCTTATTCAACATGTTGGTCAGATCAGAAAAAAAATGCTAAGTCTAGTGGCCATTGATCGTTATTAAGTTGCTTGTATTCTACATTTTAAATGAAACTCCTTTTTCTCTGGACAGGGGTCTTGAAATCTCAGCAGGAATTTCTCCATAGCCATCTGCCTCAACGAAGGCATCTTTTATCATCTCTCCATCTTGGAAGGACTTCTTATGCATAATGATCGATTGACTCACCTGGAACGATGCTTCGGTGTGTTTGCCTTTGCTTTTGAATTCAGCCAAGTGAAAATGATGGCTGTCCCATTAACTCCGATTTTAGTTCCCTTTCTCTTTGTCAGATAACTTTTTGGAAGGAAGTCTTTTTCACTGCTTTTCTGGACAGTTCGAAAGTGCCTTTCCACGTTTTTCTTCTTTGGAATAGCAATGATAGATTGACAGATCAGAAAAACGCACTTCGATTGTGACAATATGAGGAAAAAAAAACCTATTCCAATTCCACATCCAGCCCATAACCAACACATTTTTTTTTAAATCCCTTCTTTAGTCAATATAAATTGGAAGGCTAACTTAGATCACTTAGATAGCCAGAGTTTTGCAGCAGTGCACGTGTTTAATCGTGCGTGGCGGATGACCAGTGAGTTAGAAGAAAAGAGATCTCAGACTGGCCTCCCTGTATGTCAATCAAGAAGGATATATGATAGACTAACATTTTAAAAAAAAAAATGTTTTTTTGAATGCAACGCGATCTACCTGCACTACCTCTTCCGATTTACATGTCGATCGCGATCGATGTATTGGGCACCCCTGATCTAGAAGGTGACATTTTTCAGAACTGCAAGTGGCTGGTTGTCCACGCTTTGGAATTCCACTGTTTTTGCTGTCACAGTAAGTCTTTGGCGTTCTTGCTGTCAGTATTATAAGGTTGAGTTTTCTAAGTGCTGCTATTGCTGGAGACCGAGTGAGAGTAGGTGACTGAGCTAGACTAAGCTTGCTGGTCGCCTCAGCCTTTGAACAGCTCGTTCTTCACACCAGTCCCTTCTGTGTTGACTTCTGAGATGCTGAATAAGGCTTGTATTGTTGAAAGTGTTAGCAGAGAAACCTCCTTCACCGACTTCTTTTTGCACATTAATTACAAACCAAAAATTTGTTATTTGTTTGTTACATGTTTCTGTATTTTGGTAATGTTGGAACTTTGTCTTGCATGATTTTATCATTCAAGGTCAGTTGTTAAGATCAGCTAATCGGTTAATTCATTTGGAGTGAAAATGGGTTGATTTGATTTGTGATCGATTGATCAGATTAGGCCTGTCTTTCACATATGAGAGAAATATGGAAAAATTAAACAGACAGCAGCAGAACATGTAAAGACCACACATGGAGAGGCCAGACCAGAAATGTCACCTCAGTGTGAGGAAGGAACTCAAACCACTTTACTTGTACTGTTTAATTTATTTTAAAAGGCAGGTAGTGGTTAGGAATTTGCACATCAAACTCTGAAGTTGCAGGTTTAAATTCAGCTGTTGACACCATGTGACCTCGAGTAAGTCACGTGACCTGTCTGTGCTCCAGTGGGAAAAACAAGAGAAATGTAACCAATTGTGCCTCAAATGTTGTAAGTCGCCTTAGATAAGGGTGACAGGGTAAAATAAAGTAAAATTTTTTTGTGTTATTTCAGATTTACAGAAGAATGGCAGCTTCTCTCCACCTTCATTTGTTCAGCTCTCTCCTCAATACAAAGAGAAAGGTATGAAGAAATCGGCAAGAGGATCAGAGAACCTGACAGCAGCCTTTTTGCAGTGCAGTTCTCTCCCTGCTACTGGAGTAACACAGACAGAAGCCATCAAAACTGATCGACACCAAGTGGAGATAGAAATCAAAATTCATACTGGAAAAAAATGTTTGGAATGTGGCCCACAATTCACACACAAAATTGATCTTAATAAGCATATAAAGATTCACACTGGAGAAAAACCATATTGTTGTCCTGAATGTGGTAAATCATTCTTAAGGAGAAGCTGTCTTAAGAGGCACAGAAGAATACACACAGGAGAAAAACCTCATTGCTGTCCAGAATGTGGTAAGTCGTTCTCATGTATAAGCATTCTTAAGAGACACAGAAGAATACACACTGGAGAAAAACCTCATTGTTGTCCAGAATGTGGTAAGTCGTTCTTAAGGAGAAGCCATCTTAAGAGGCACAGAAGAATCCACACAGGAGAAAAACCTCATTTTTGTCCAGAATGTGGTAAGTCATTGTCAAGGAGAAGCTATCTTCAGAGGCACAGAAGAATCCACATAGGAGAAAAATCCCACTATTGTCCGGCAAGTGCCGAGCAATTTTCTACCAAATGCAGTATTCAAAGGCACATAGAAATTGATACTGGAGAGATACCATATTGCTGTTCTCAATGTGGAAAAAGGTTTTAAAAATAAGCTTTTTTTAAGTAAACGCACAAACTCCCACTAATGTGAAAATGCAGTATATATGCTCTTAATGTGGCAAATGGTATACCATGCAGTAAGGTCTTTATCCATTTGCCAAGTCTATACTGAAGAAAAATCTCATTGCTGTTTTGAATGTGAGAAACAATTCTTATATTTAAGCACACTTCAGTGCCACATCAGAACTCATACTGGAGAGAAACCTTATTGTTGTCCTGAGTGTGATAAGCAGTTCTCACAACACTTGGGAGAGAAACCTCACCTTTGCTTGAAATGTGGCAAACAATTCTCACACCTCAGTTCTCTTTATAATCATAGGAGAAGTCATATTGGAGAGAAGCCTTACAGTTGTACTGAATGTAGAATGAGGTTCTCATATAACAGTTCTCTTCACAAGCATATAATATTTCATTCTGGTAACAAACAAAGCTGTTCTGACTGTGGCAAGCTTTTCTCAGACAGCACGACTCATAAAGGTCACATGAGAATTCACTCTGGAAAGAAACCATATTGTTTTCCAGAGTGTGGCAAATGATTCTCATGTCCAAGCACATAACCTGTAAATAGGACACTTACTTTTACTCTTCAGGTATCTGTTCCCTTGACGGGACACCACTGGACCAGATTACTGAATATAAATATCTGGGAATTTGGCTGGATAATACTCTATCTTTCTCAAAGCACATTGACAATCTGAAGTCTAGGATCAAATTAAAACTTGGGTTCATTTATAGAATGCGTTCTGCATTTACATCATCTGCTAGGAAAACTCTGGTTCAAATGACAATCCTTCCCATGTTTGACTATGGTGATGTTATTTACAGATCAGCATCCAAAGGCCTGCTTCAGAAGCTCGACGTTCTTTATCACTCTGCCATCCGGTTCATAACAAATGCTCCTTTCAAAACCCATCATTGTACCCTGTATTCTTCTCTCAACTGGTCTTCATTGTACACCCGCCGTAAAATCCATTGGCTTATGATTATTTACAAAACTCTCCTTGGTTTTTCCCCTCCTTACTTACAGGAATTGTTACACTTTTCTTCTTCTGTGTATAATACTCATTCTGCTAATCTGATTCTGCTGACAGTTCCTAAGGCTACTTCTGTACTTGGCCTGTCGTCTTTTCAGAACACTGCTGCTAGAGACTGGAATGACCTGCAGAAAATGTTAAAATTGAATAATTTCATTCCTAAATCAGCTTTCCAATCACGGGTTTCAGCTTATTATAAAGATGTGTGTCGCTGTTATTTAGGCTAGCTGCTCCAATTCACTGCTGCTCTACTCATTGTTGCTCCAATGTTCATATTGTTTATATAATATTTTATGACATTTTTTGTAAACATGTAACTTATTCACTGTTTCTTCATTTCTTTCTTTCTTTATTATTTATTTATTTTCTTTTTCTTTTCGTAATTTCGTTTATATTGTATATATGTATCTTTCTTAATATGTTTTATTTATTTATTTATTTTTTTCTTACCCCCATACCCCATTTCCCTCTTAAGGCTTTGCCCTTTCCAGGCCACAGTTTTAAATAAGAAACATGTTCTTAATCTGTCTTGCCTGGTTAAATAAAGGTAAATAAAAAATAAAAACTTTTTATTATTTTGTATTTGTCACATACCATATATTTCTTTTGAAGTAATTATTTATGAAAGAAGAAACTCTATTTATGAGTGTTATTTATTTTTTTTATTGTACGCAACTTTTTAAGATCTCTAGGCCGATTTGATTTTGAAGAATTTTTTCATGTTCGTCACTCTTCCTAATTTTTGTATTTTGTGCAATGAACATATATTTCAAATGTGAATAATTGATCAGATCATATTTATTATGCATCACAGGGTGTATATTCGAAGGTGGGAGCGTCGTCTTTTCTTTACTCTTTTCGTGGCACCTCTGAGATTTGTGCCGTCCTATTTATAGGACGCTGGGACATAAAGGCATCAGTTTTCTTCGTCACTCGCCCCGTTCGTAGAGCACTGTCTGTTTTCCGTCGTGTGGTGACTCATGCCTCGTTTCTCAGACAGGTACCTCAAACTAAAAAGCATGCTGCACTTCAGTGACAACAGCAAGGTTCAAGAGAATAAAGATGATAGAGGGTTCAAAGTGCGCACTCTAATAGTCGCTCTGAATAAGAATTTCAGAAGATGGGGCATATTTGACAAACACCTTGCAGTCGATTTTTCCGGTTTCTTTGTGGTGGCGGCCTGCGCCACCACCACCTACTCAAAGCATCATGATGCACCAACATTGATGGACTGAAAGCCAGAAGTCTACGTGACCATCATCATCAGGTCCTTCCATGAAAACCCTAAATACAAAGAGGACTGTTTGACTTATGTTAGGTAGATTGCCCAGAGGGGACTGGGTGGTCTCTTGGTCTGGAACCCCTACAGATTTTATTTTTTTCTCCAGCCTTTGGAGTTTTTTTTTTCTGTCCACCCTGGCCATCGGACCTTACTCTTATTCTATGTTAATTAATGTTGACTTCTGTTTATTTTTTATTGTGTCTTCTATTTCTCTATTCATTTTGTAAAGCACTTTGAGCTACATTTTTTTGTATGAATATGTGCTATATAAATAAATGTTGATTGATTGATTGATTGATTGATGAAATGATAGTCAAATATTATGGTCACCACGGATTGAAGCAGTTTATCAGAGGGAAGCCGATCCGTTTTGGATACAAATTTTGGGCACTGTGTGGATCAAGTGGCTATTGTTTCCACTTCAGTTTATACTGTGGTAAGGAAGTAGCTCAGAATGAGAGAGATTATTTGGCATTAGGGTCTCGCGTTGTTCTAAATATGTTGGACCCTGTCCAAGAGAGCCCGCAAGTCACTGGGTGTTTTTCGACAATCTCTTTACCAGCAGAGATTTGCTTATTCATTTGAGAGATGTTGGTTTTAGAGCATCTAGTACACTGAGGCAGAACCACCTGTGCAAATGCCCTTTGAAAGATTCCAAGGAATTGTCTAAGGAGCCCAGGGGCACTTTTGATTCTGCGTTTGATTCAGAAGGAGAAGTTCTGTTTATGAAGTGGAACGACAACAACTGTGTCGCTATTGGGACAAATTTTGACACTGTTTATCCCCTGAGTCATGCATCACGTTGGAGCAGGACGTCAAGGCAGAAGGTGTCTGTTCCACAACCAAATGCCATCAAATCATACAACAAGTACATGGGTGGAGTTGACCACCATGATTGGTTAGTGGGAAAGTATGATGTGTCCATTCGTGGTAAAAAGTGGTATTGGTGTTTATTCACAAGAATGCTTGACATGGCAATTGTAAATGCCTGGATTGTGTACAGGAAGGTTTCTCATTCTAGCATGGACCTCCTTGAATTCAGAAGAAATGTCGTCATTGCTTATTTGAAAAGAAACACTTCAAAGCACGGGAGAGCAGCCAACACATCCTCTTCAACATCCATCCCAGACATTAGATACGATGGAAAAGATCACTTTGGATCAAGACGAGACAAACAAAGGATATGCCAGGGAGAAAACTGCAATGCAAAACCTCTCACCTTTTGTAAAAAATGTGAAGTAACTTGGTGCAAGAACTGTTTCACCACTTATCACACCCAGAAATGATAAATTCATGTTTCTTTTTTTTTCATTTTCAATATGTTTTTGTAGTTGTTATTGCATACAAATGTAAAAACAAACGTAGTAAAAATATTTGTCATTCAAATTCGTTCTTATATATAATATTTCTAATTTGTGAAATGTTACCTTATTGTCCCAGCGTCCTATTTTTAGGACAGTCCACCATTTGCAACAGTTGAAAGATATTTTTCGAAAAATCATACATATTGCTTCTAAATACCCTTCTAAACAAATTATTAACAAATTTTCAATAAAAAGTTTATTTAAAAAAGTATGGGCTTTAATGGGTTAAGTGCCACAGAAGGATTCACACTGCAGAGAAGCAGTACACCTGTTCTGAACGTGGTAAAGGGTACTCTTCTAGAAAAAGTTTTCAGAGACACACACAAAGTCCTATTGGAGTAAAGTCTGTCCCAGAAATGTCAAATGATCTTTCCATTGCGTCCTCAGGCAAAAAAATGCGGTAAAGGACTCCAGGTTAAAGTAGTTAATAAGTACATAAGAATAGTGGAAAAAACACGGATAGTGGCAAACAGATCATAGATGTGACGTCACCTCAGAGCCACATATGAACTCACACTGGAATACAACACATTTCACAAACAACAAGAATCTTCTTCAACAACATATAGGTGTAAGAAAAAACCTCATTGTTGTCCTAAATGTGGTTAACATTGTTCAGACAGCAGTGGCCTTCATAATCATAAATGACTGGCTTACAGTATTGTGGTAAGCCTCTTAGCTGTTCTGAATGTTGAAAGTGGTCCTTCTGTATCAGCCATCATAAGCAAAATGTAAGATTTCATGAAAGACTCAGAAACTGCACTGCCAGTTCATCAGCCATACAGGGACTGATCATCTCTGCATTAGTGCTGTGACATAAGATGGTGAACAATACAAACAGCAGACAACAGAATGAGGTAGCAACAGAACTGTGCAGTGATAACAACTTCAGCCACAGATCATAACTGAAAAAGTTCAATGTAATAATAAAAAATCGAGAAGTCAAATCAAATCCACAGTGCAGTGCCAACTACCAGGAGGTGCCACTGACAATGAGGGGAATATTTTTGTTTCGGAGCTTTGGAGATGGGGCCTTATCTGAGTATCAATGAACTTGTACCATCTCTGGGATATCATCTGATGGCTGACGCCTGGGCTGAGTGCAGACAGCCGTTCTTAACTCTGATAATGAAGAAGTCATTTAGTGAGGTCAGCTGACAGCCAATGCTGTCCATTCAGATACTGGGGAGGGACATTCGAGGAGGACAGGAGACTAAAAAGAGAGCCATCACATGACAGACCAATGTAGAGGGGCTTTATAAGACTTTTACACTAATTTAGGTTATCATTTATAAATAAGAGTCTTTACAAACCAAACACAGTAATCAGCTGTGTGTCAAGGGTGAGTCAAAAAGTGGGAATTTAAGAAGATCTAAATACAAATAAAATGAAACATTCAGGGTTGAAGGAGAAATGTATAGAAGGATGATTCTTTAAAATAAAAATAGTAATTTCATGAGAAATGGGACACCATAATGTATGTAGAACACAATGAAAATGAAATGAACTGATTTTATTGTCTGACATATAAGAGAAAAAGGGAAGACAAAGCAGAAAACACACAGGGATCTCTGCTGCCCCAGCTGTTAATTTGATAAATTAACCGAAAAATATAATGGATGTTACTTTGTTCCATGTCAGTATATCCTGTGGTGGTGTGTGAAGGACGCTCTATACTCCGAATGTGTTGGTTCAGGTTTCAGTTTGAGGACAGTACAGAAAAGGCAGGTACAAACAACATAAGAAAGCTGATTGGTGGAAAGAACTGTCTGTCAGTCACTCCTGAGTGGACTGTTGAGGACAGCCGTGGCATGCAGACTTCAGAGTTCATGTGTTTTTGATTTCAAATCTGTTACCATGCACTGAATAAGTCTGTTATTATTCAGTTAGCATGTTCTGAAACTGTAATATCATCACAAAGGTCATACAAACACGTAACATGACATTTTTGATCAGTAACTTTTGTTGATTTTTATGGCACCGTTCATAAGCCCTGTATAGAGTGCCACTTCCAGATCGGCAACCCCACTGCACCCCGTAGCACATTTGGAGTTTGGGACTGGAGCACAAAGTGGATGGCACTCTGAGAAGGACAGACTTGTAAGACGTGAACAAAGCCAGCTGCCCTCCCTGGTCTGTCTTCATTCAGAAGGTCTCACATGATTGGTGGGATTGTTCTGTGGCGCTCCTATTAGCTGACATTTCATCAGCTTGCTTTCTGTGTTTCATCAGATAACCAGCAGAGTTAATCCAAAATGAGCCAGGCCTGTTACAATGTGAATGTTCTTGACATTTTGTTTTACTTTAAATATTTTTTCTTCTTCTTTACTTTATGTTCTTGTAGGCCTTGAACATTAGAGATTATTAATACATGAGCATTTGGTTTTAATAATGAATTGGTAATTAATAAACTGTTTTTATTGCTAAATTGTAAGTGTGGCCTGTTGCCATTTTGTATCTTTATCCTTCTTGACAGTGTTGTTAGGACGTGTTGCACTCTTGCCTCCCTAGAATTAAGTGCCACATCACCGATGCTCAGCCTCACACCCTTCATCACACGTGAGGCACAATCCAAGATTTCAGATCCAACTGTTATATAACCAGACCTATGACCAGACACTAATAGTAAAGAGCTCATCTGATTGGACAGAATGTGTGGGAATTCAAAGTAAAATTCTGTCATTACAATAATCACAATAAGGTTACCGTTGAGTTCTAATGGACTGTCCACACTGACCACTGGCTTTATTAAAATGGCCCTTTTTATTGTCACTGTCCACCTCTTTAATTTAGAATCAATCCTCTGTCAAACTTCATCACCAAACTGATTTTTCCTTTCCTCATAATACAGCCCTGAACCTTGTTCTGCCCCTTCCATTCCCAGTCTTTTGTTCTTCCATTTCCAGTACTCTACTAAATATTTAGGGGTCACCCCACAGGTTAGAATTACATAGAATATGAAAATAAAAATAAAAACAAAATCTGAACTGCCTGAAAATGAAATGTTTATAGTGAATTGTCATAAAACTCGTGACTGACAGCCCAATGAGAGCAGCAAACAAGATGGCCACCGAGTGCTGGGAGACGTGCAGTTCATGAAGAAAGTCGTCATGGAGTGAGCTGAAGCCCCTCTGGCAGTAAAGGGGACACTTTAAAGTCAAAAGACGCAGGTTCAAAATAATAAGGAAAGGAAAGAAGTTGAGCTGAACTGTGAGGCCGAGGGGTTGGAGCTGCAGCCTCACAGACTTTGAATTTGTCATCCAGTCGTCGTCTTGACTGTCAGGCCTGCATGTTCTCCTTGTGTCACTCCTGCTTTGATTCATTTGACTCCACAGGTGTGCATGTTGAGTTCACTGGCGACTCTGAACTGGCCTTGTGTCCATCAGTTATGTTTGGTCTTTCACATTTCTCTGTCTTACAGTGTCATTCACATCTGTCTGCTGTATCTCTTTTATAACTCCTGTTGTATTTGTCATTTTCTCTCTGTTATAGTGCCTTTCCTGTCATCTCTTATTACTGTACATTTTCTTTATATGTCTGTCATAGAGGGCCTTTCATATTTATGTATTATATGATGTCTTTCACATTGCTCTGTGCATCTATCATATTTTTTCACATCTCCTAAAGTATATAGTGATTTTAACGTCTATGTATTTTATAGCACCTTTTACATCTATCTCTCTACTATTTGTATTACCAACATGCCCCCACTTTTTAAACAACAATCCTAATTTTCTGCTAAATGAGTGTAAACTGACAACAGTAATTGTCATCCGCCTTTCTTTATTCCACAGAGTATAGAGAAATCATATGTGTCCAAAGTAACGCCTATTCATATGTATACATATCGTAACCGATGGCTTCAGACAGTTAAAGATGAAAGGCTTATGTCCATACCTTTTATTCCCTCTGGGATGCCAACAATATTTACAAACCAAATGTTAAGAATGTTATAGAAAAAAAATATAGTAAAAAAAAAAAAAAATTGTTATAGATGGCGAACCTGCCACTCGGGTTAAGATGACGGTGACAGGTGATGGGTACGAAGTAATTATGTCCATCAGAAAATGATTAATGCAGGAGAAGATATTGGTGTTGTGAGAGGAATGGAGGAGTTGTGTACTAGGAATGAGATGATGGTGACAAGTATGCAGAGTGAGATAATATGGTAATAAGAATTGTAATAAGTACGAGGCTCCAACCAGGGCTGGAGTGGGACTCATTTTCAGCCCAGGAGTTTCATGCCTTAGACCGACCCACTATATACAATATACACCCACATATTATTTTTAAACCTCTCAGCTCACCCTTTCTTTCACAGGGTAGTTGAATATTCACTTCAAGCTTTGGTCCTCCACCGGAGGTCTGGGAGCTTGAGGGCTCTTTGCAGTATCTTAGCTGTTCCTAGGACTGCGCCCTTATGGACAGAGATTTCTGAGGTTGTTCCTATATACATATACTGTATATATTATATATAAATACATATATAGTCATGGACTATATGGAGCGTCCAATATATATATATATATATATATATATATATATATATATATATATACAGTCCATCCATTATCAAACCTCCTATATCCTAACTACAGGGCCACGGGGGTCTGCTGGAGCCAATCCCAGCCAACACAGGGCATAAGGCAGGAAAGAAACCCCGGGCAGGACGCCAGCCCACCAGAGGGCACACACACACACACACCAAGCACACACTAGGGACAATTTAGAATCGCCAATGCACCTAACCTGCATGTCTTTGGACTGTGGGAGGAAACCGGAGTACCTGGAGGAAACCCACGCAGACACAGGGAGAATATGCAAACTCGCAGGGTCTCCTAACTGTGAGGCAGCAGCACTACCCACAGCGCCACTGTGCCACCCCTATATATACTCCAGCAAAGTTTTTCTTAAATATCACTTACCGATTAAAGGAAATAATACTTTACAAGTTCTGATTTATTTTCACAAGTAAGCAAATGAGTCACAAAATGACACAGACACATTGTCACAAACAATATCTTTTATGACAACATAAATCTGTGCTTTACATTTCTAAATATCCAACCCTTAACCACTAATAGATCAAATAAAACAAATCTTTGCACTGATCTTTGCTTGTTTGTTACACAGTGTAACTTTCTGTTTTTCCTCTGTATCTTCATGAACATCTGGCTAACTTTAAAGGATTAATGAATGCCTGAGCAGTGAACTGGTTTCTCCAGCTTTGTTTCTAATCCCATCATTGTCCCCAGACGTGAGGATTTCTTTCTCAGTGCACATGTACGGGGTGTGCTTCCAGCAGGTTCTTTTGGGCTGAAGTGCTTCTGAGCCTGTTTTTTGATGAACTTCACTGTTGAGCAGCTTCTCTCACAGGCTACTTGTGTGATGGACATTGTTAATAACAACTTGTAGGCAAGTCCAATCACATGGTATGCACCAGTTAAAAGATTGTACTGGGAGAGAATGAGATACACACAAATGGCTCACTTTTTACAGGAGAAACAGGTTTTGTTCTCTAATTCAGCATTTTGCTGTTCTGTGGAAAGATCCTCCTAATGTGCTTGTGATATTTCACTGGCTGTCTTGTCAATGTAACACTGCATGGGGGACATCTTTAACTTCTCCCACTGGAATACAAGGCTGTACAGTTCACCACATAATGTGCCAACTGTAGTTCTGCTGTCAAAGTTAAGCAGACATTTGCTTATTTCTTCCATTTTCTCTCACATGAGCAAAGTTTCTAGGATCCAGATGGGCAAAATCTGAACAAAGTTTTGCATTAGCAGAAAACCTTCTCTGGATATTGTCAGTCTATGTGTCTAAAGTGACATTGTGTACATTAACAGTGAAGTGAGTGATAGCTGATGGCAATGGCTCATCTTCTGCAAGCTCCCCTTCGCTCAGAAAAGGCAGTTTACACCACCAGCTCACACTCTTCTTCCTCCTGCAGCTTTCTGTTAGCCCACTGCACAAACTTAACTCCTTCAAAGTCCTTAGCACTCTTCCTGACAATGTCTTCTGTCCCTTCAACCAGCCGTTGAGCTGTGATAATATCCGTTCCCTTTGTTTGTAAGTATTTTGATAAAGGAGATGTCTGCTCAAACATGTGTAAAACAATTTGAGCGGTGAGCACTGTTTCATACTTCAGAAGGCCTTCTATTAATCCCTACGCCTTGGACCTCACAGCTGACTTCTGTGCCCCGTCCTCTCCAATGGTGTGTAAAATCAAAAGCACTTCAAACAACAAGGCTCCCTGAGAATTCCCAAAACACCCAAATACTTTGCTGCTCAATGCCTGATCCCTAGCCCACCACCTTGTTTGTCCCATTGGGAAAAGTCTTCTGTGGTGTGTCCTGACTCATCTATTCCCACTTCTGCATGTGCTTGGACGACTCTCTCAAGAAAACTACTATTTCATGAAGCAGTGAGAAGAGGGAGGCACTTTCTACAACACCGCCTGCTGTGTCTACAAGGACAAGATTTCAAAGATGTGCATAACACCAGACATGAATCCGAGAGGGAGAGAAGGGCAGAAAACCACTGATACTACTGAACACATGATATCTAATATGGTGTTCCACAAGACTCTATCCTGGGTCCGCTGCTCTTCTCAATCTACATGCTTCCGTTAGGTCAGATTATCTCAGGTTACAATGTGAGCTACCACAGCTATGCTGATGACACACAGCTGTACTTATCAATAGCACCTGATGACCCTGATTCTATTGATTCACTAACACAATGTCTGACTTGTATCTCAGAATGAATGAATAGTAACTTTCTCAAGTTAAATAAAGAGAAAACTGAAATCTTAGTGATTAGCAATAATGGATACAATGAGGGTATTAGAAATAAACTGGATACATTAGGATTAAAAGTCAAGACGGAGGTAAGAAGTTTAGGGGTAATTGTTGACTGTAATTTGAATTTTAAATCACATATTAATCAGATCATTAGGACAGCATTTTTTCACTTAAGAAACATAAGTAAAGTTAGACCTCTTATATCACTGAAAGATGCTGAAAAATTAGTTCACGCGTTTGTTTTCAGTCGACTAGATTACTGTAACGCACTCCTCTCAGGAATACCCAAAAAAAGACATAAATCATTTGCAATGAGTGCAGAATGGAGCTGCTAGAATCCTAACTAGGAAAAGAAAATCTGAACACATCTCTACAGTTTTGATGTCACTACACTGGTTACCTGTGTCATTCAGGATTGACTTTAAAATTCTGCTAATGGTTTATAAAGCCTTAAATAATCTCGCTCCATCTTATATATCGGAATGTCTGACACCTTATATTCCAAATCGTAACCTTAGACCTTCAAATGAGTGTCTCCTTAGAAATCCAAGAACAAAACTTAAAAGAAGTGGTGAGGCGGCCTTCTGCTGCTATGCACCTAAAATCTGGAATAGCCTGCCAATAGGAATTCACCAGGCTAATACAGTGGAGCACTTTAAAACACTGCTGAAAACACATTACTGTAACATGGCCTTTTTATAACTTCAATTTAACTTAATTTAACTTAATCCTGATACTCTGTATGTTCAGTTCTTCATAATAACTATTCATGGTGGCTCTAAAATCCACACTGACCCCTACTCTCTCTTCTGTTTCTTTTTCCGGTTTCTTTGTGGTGGTGACCTGCGCCACCTCCACCTACTCAAAGCTTCATGATGCTCCAACAATGATGGATGGATTAAAAGGCAGAAGTCTACGAGACCATCATCATCAAGCCCTTCCGTGAGAACCCTAAATCCAAAGAGGACTGTTTCATTTATATTAGGTAGAATGCCCAGAGGGGACTGGGGGGTCTCATGGTCTGGAATCCCTACATGTGCCGATGTCAATATTGAGCTTCTCTCTGCAAAATGCTGCCCTGTAGATGATTCACAGTCCACTATGGCAATCAGTCTTTCATGGATGACATCCGTTACATATCTGAATATGACAGAGCACTGGTCTTTAGAGCTGCGTTGTGTTGATCTGAACAGAAAACATGCCAGCCTGTCTAACTTCCTCTGCTATTGTTCTCTTTATGAGTTGACTGATTACATCCACAACGTGCTGAACATGTCCTTAGACAGCAGGGTAACTAAAGAGCCTCTGCCCTTTGCGCCACTTTTGTGCTGCTTTTTGCTACTTTCTATGCAGACATTTATATGCTGCTGAAGGCAAATGTCATATCTGCTTAATTTCAAAATCACTTTGAGGACATTTCCATGGTTAACAGCAAAGTTTTCTAAGCAATAAGCAGCCTCTTCTTTATCACCTCTGAAGCTGAGGCCACATTTGCCAATAACTTTTAGAATATCAACTACATGCTCCATCACCTGACGTTTCTTCTGAACGTGTTCAACATGTGATGACATTTGGTTGCTGATCAATATGCTTCTGATATCTGTCGTGCTTTCAGAAAGTGGAAATCTTCACTATCGTTGTGCATCTTACTGTTTTCATGCTCCTCTATTCTTTAGTGAATGTGTTTCCATGTTTTCATGCCTCCCTTTATAAAAGGGCTATCATTAGAAAATGGAGCAAATGCCAGACACACAGTACAGTACAGAGACTGATATTTTTCACAGAACTTCAACCATTTACAGTTGGTTCCATCTTTTCTGTTGTAAGCTTTTGGTACAGGACAACTTGGAGATTGCTGTGGATAAAATGAATAAAAATACATTTATGTCCTGTAACTGAGGACAAGCAAAGTAATCAAAGTTATGATCAACAGTCTCATCTTCACATTTCTGCTGCTGCGTTGCTGTGGCCTGTTTAATCTTCTCTCTTTTATTCACACTTCAGTACCTCAGTATCCCTATGAGACTCATCTGCAACTGCATTACAATTAAAAACAACATTCTGTAAGGCTTTAGCACGATTAACATGGAAATGACGCACTTTTAACAAAACAAGATTTGTCTCACTGATAAATACAGTCTTATTTTCCTTCTATTCACTTTCAGTAGTAGATTTTGTGTATTTACAAACTTAACATTTAGAAGTAGAATCAGTCTGTAGTAATATGAGGCATAAAAGGTGGTTATAGTGAAACTGACCTAATCCATCCCATAATGAGCTCCTCACCTAAACCCTTCACAGTGCCAGCAGCACTTCCTGTGGACACACCAGGCCTACCGCCCCCTCCTGGCTCGGCTTCTGACGGCACATAAAATCTGTAAACATTTGTAGCCTAAATCGACCTTAATTAGTAAGTTTTCTGAGCAGGTCAAAGCAGATTTATTTGTGATGCCAAATCATTCATAATGTCTGGACACTTTTTATATAGGCCAATATTACAGCATATAAAGCATAATAAACTTCATCACGATGTTCACTCAGAGAGTAATCCTATCTGCTCCCTTTGAAATGAAAGCTTAATGGCTGCTGCTTGGTTCTGGCTCTTCAGTATCACCAGCAGCTAACTGGGATGGAGGGGCTAGAGGACCGCAAAAGTGTCTCATTTAGGTGGCATCAGTGTCACAATCAGCAGTGCTCTAAATAAAATACAGCACTGCCTGCAAATTACTGTTTAAGTTTATGAATCATGCAAATTGATTATGTGGCGTTATGGCATATAACGTAGTCTGTGTGATACGAACAAATGCTTTGCAAATTCGTAGCTTACTTACCTTTTTTCTACCGTCTCCGCTTAGACTTTTGCTCTCAAACCGAGGGTTTTAATTATAAATCCACTCAGTTTGGTACATTTGGTCGAGTCATTTTCAAGTGCCTTTCGTTTTTTTATTCTTGCCTTTTCGGCACCATCTTTGCTTTTTTTATCATCCATCTTCTCTTGGGCGTCTCTCAGAAGAACGTAGCTCGGTAACTGCAGATCCTCTCTGCTATAAGGCTCTGGGAAATAGGCAATCAGCCCTACACACCAGCCTATGTGTGATTGGCTGCTTGTGGTCACATGGCACACAGTGAGCGCTGGTTGGCTGGACCTGTGAGTGCAGAAGCAGAAGCAGTAGCAGTAGGTGCAGCATAGTATGTGACATGTATGGTGATTCTGATTTAACAGCGGCCCTCGCGGCCCATAACTCCAGCCGGCCCACCAGGAATTTTCCCGTTTCTCTCGATTAGCCACTCCGGGCCTGATTGACTATCTATCTGAATATGTATATTGTATGTTAATAGCAATGGATTTTGTAATTTTGTTTCTAACACATTGGGCTGCATTCATTGGATAAAATCCACAACATAAATAATTATTACAGTGTTATCATTAATATTATTAAAGGTAAACAAGCAAAATAGAAAAACATGCAGTATGGAGAAACTAAAAAATAAATAGTGCAGTAAAAGTACAAAGGAAAAGCAGCCAAAAAAAGTAGATAAACAACAAAGCATTTCTAGTAGATTTGAAAATCACACAACGAATGTCTCAGTGAGCTTTAACTGGCCTTGTTCATTCACTAAGAAGATGAGAAAAAAAATCCTTGCAGACACAAAATTCTTGGAAAAGTGTAGATCTTGTTAAGAAGAACAATGGATGTAGGACTTGGCATAGTCGGCAGGATTTTATTTGATGATTTTATGTTTTTTACTTCCTGTGAATTCAATTGACTCTTCAGATTAATTGATTCAAGTCCAACAGACTGCTTTGGTACATCACAGTCCCGACTCTCTCGTTCCCATAATGCAGCTGTCACAGGAACCCCATCACTTTCAGTTCATCAGTCACACAACATTCACAGCACACACTCTGCTGGTTACACTTTCATATCATAAGCCTGGACTGAGATATTAAAGAGAAATTATTTCTATTGTGATGATCCATTTAATCAAAGTACAGACTCACATTGTAAAAACTCCTCTCTGCTCTGAGGTTCACTAGGCTGTAGGGTGAAAACTGGAGCTACACGACCTGAAAATACAAAGACAAGAGAAGAAAGGAAACTGTGAAGATGACATTGTGTAATGTTAGTAAAATTCTGAAACACATTTTACAAATGAACTGCAGGAAAATAAAACACAAAATGACCAGCAGATAAAATACAAAACATGATAGATAGATAGATAGATAGATAGATAGATAGATAGATAGATAGATAGATAGATAGATAGATAGATAGATAGATAGATAGATAGATAGATAGATAACTTTATTAATCCCAAGGGGAAAGTTACATACTCCAGCTGCAGCAAACTGATAAAAACAATATTAAATTAAAGATTGATAACAATGAAAACAATGAAAGTCATAATAATAATAATAATAATAATCATCATCATCATCATCATCATCACACAATGACAATGGATCAAGACCTGCTTTCTTTATGAAATTAAAAAATATTTTTCATTCATTTATTATTTTAAATCACTAAACCTATGAATGTAATTAAAAGAAGGCTTTAAAAACATTTATAAATTCAATTGAGTGTCATCAGTTTACACAGTAAAGATGATATTACATTACAGAGTGACATCTTAAAATAGCAAACAAAACCAAACCACTGACGGCCACAACATCAGACCCTGAGGACGGCAGGAATTGGGAGTTAAGCAAATAATAAAAACGAGTTGATAAATAAGAAGTAAACCACATAAGGACAGCGTCTGACCAGCCGGCTGATTCTCAAATGTTGTCCTTTAGACTAAAATCTTAATAATGGTGGAGTTTACTGCATTGTGTTCAGGCAGAATATCATTTATAACGTGAGTTACAACAGTTTCTGAGTTGGCTCCAGGTAGAAAAGCACAGTTAGGTTTATCTTGATTTAATTTGCTGTAGATAACATTTGAGTGGCTTCATTACCTGATTATAAATCTGATTTATTTAGCATTTTTAATAACAGCTGTTTAGGAAAGACTGAGCAGCACATATCAAGAAAAGGAGTATTAGTGGACAGTTGTGATGAGTGAATATATTCTCATTGGCAGCCTTCTTCTCCACATACTATAACATTGTGAAAATGTCTTCTGGTGTAGAGTACGGACAGTGGGATGGTGCACACAGACAGCACTTACAAGCACACATTGTGTTGGCTCTTCTTCTCAGGTAAAGCCTGGTAGTGTGACTCCTGTGGAGCTTTGGAAAGGATACTGGTTTTGATGAAGTTGTGGAGAGTGAGCGCAGATGGTGTTACCTTTGGTTCCAAATGAATGGCGTGAAGTAAAACTGTTGACATGGATGTGTGTGCAGGCAGTGTGTGAGGAACATAAAAGTGTGTGGAGGCACATGGAAGGAGATATGAATAATTGTTTTCAGCCTCATATAACATTGACCACGCCTAACAATGAAAATAAAAAGCATATTAAACAGATTTTTTTTTTTTATTTTACAATTGTGAAATTACATGCAAAACAAATTTAAAATGAAAATCAGTTTGTGAAACAAAACTCTGCCTTTTCTCTTCTTACTAGTGAGCAGTCAGCAGGGTTTTGATGGGGATTTTAGTTTTCAATAATATGCAGCAATTCAATGAGGAAGCAACAAAAGCAGACAAGCATAAAATCAGTAAACCAGTGGGGAGGCAATTAGGTCAGGATGGCTCTCCCTAAGTCACTTGTCTTTACTCAACTGTCACGTCTGTCACTTTACCAGTGTCTTGATTGGACCACTCAGTGTTGAGTGACATGTTGTGTTCCACCCAATTTCTCTGAACTGAAGATGCACCCCACTGGCCTGGACTTGATGTGTTTAGTACTTTAGTACATTAGGTTACACTAAACTGGTTAGTGTGAGTATGCCAATGAAATTTCTTAGTTATTTTAATAGTTTAATAGTATTTTAAATTATTCCATTCTATAATAATACAAATTAAATTACAAATATTATAACTACTCCTAAGAATACTATCACGTCTTATTTCTAAAACAATAAGTGACATATTAGTGATTACAGAAGTGCCGTCTAACAGCAAGAGGGAGGACTGCACTTGAATTCTGATGTCTGCTTACGGTGGGCAGGCCTCTCCACGTAACATACAGTATATATACAGTAACACAGCACTCTGTCTGCAGTACGTCTCTCAGGAAATTCACAACAGCCAAGAAAGAATGATGTCATCTTAAAGTTTCCAATAAAGCATAAGTGACAGACATTTATGAGCAGGTCATTCTGGATGTCTGGCAGTCAGTTGTGAAGCTTTTTTGACCCTGTCTTACCACAATACATGCTCCGTGTTGTAAAGTCAGTCAGTCATTGTTCAACCGGCTATATTCTAACACAGGGTCACAGGGACACCAATCCCAGCCAACACAGGGCACGAGGCAGGAACAAATCCCAGGCAGGGTGCCACACACACCAAGCACACACTAGGGAGAATTTAGGATTGCCAATACACCTAACCTGCATGTCTTTGGACTGTGGGAGGAAACCGGAGCACCTGGAGGAAACCCACACAGACATGGAGAGATCATGGGGAAGCGAACCCAGGTCTCCTTACTGTGAGGCAGCAGCGCTACCCAGTGCGCCACCTTGCTGCCCCATGTTATATTGTCTACTGGGGGTTTAAGGTCTAAACAAAAGTTTTAAATCCTTTGTCCTGCACAATGAAAATGGGTGAAAGTCACGGGCTGTCATTTTAGGAGCCCCTCATCTACACTTATCTGTGTGGCTGCGGTCATTTGTTTAGGAAGAAATGTGCTTATTTTGGTTTGAGTGGCAGAAGGCTGTGATATACCTGCAGTTTTTGCCAAGGTAGTGGATGCTGCAGCAGAGGTTCTTGGTTCAAAACAGGACACTTTTTCACGGGTCAGTAGATGGCAGCCTGAGGACAGAGAGCAAGCTCTCCTCCAGCAGCTCGGACGGCTGAGCTCCTCTGAGATGTCTGTGCAGTTTGGTGTTGACCCTGCACTGCTCTGATGGATATTTTCATTTGACAAATTCTACACTAAGTTTTACAGTCTCCAATATCATTGAAATGCAGCCAGATGTCTCTTCTTTTTTCGGTTTTTGCTCATTTCTTCACTTTTTCCCGATGCACTTGCACTTCAATTAGACTCCCCGTCTCTCTGTCGCTCTGTGTACCCGGCCTGTACCACTACACTCGCTGTCTTCGGAGCGTCTGCCCCCTTCCTTCTTTCACAACATGATCCTAGTCTGTCTTGTTTGTGATTGGCCGCATGGTGTGCCAATCAAAATAAAGTCCTACCAGCATGGATCCTGTGCGGCTGCAGAATCGGCTCTTCTCGTTCATTAGAATCGGCTCTTAGCGGCGAACGACGAACGACTCGCGACCATTTACACGAATACCACAGAGCCGATAGTCCACATACTCGGTATGATTTTACTACCATATTCAGTTGTAATAAACGAGTTTGTTTTAATAAATAGCTTCTTCTTCGATTTCAGTTTCTTTTCGCCCCCACAGGTTGATAAACACTGGCCTAGGTTATTATGCACGATTGCAATATAGCAGAGAGTCCTTAAATTACAATTAAGATTGAAGTATTTGGTTGGGTTGAACGACCTGTTCACAACAAAACTGTTCAAACACTGAATAATTATGTAATGAAAGAAATATATTACTTTTCTTTTACATTATTCAAGATCCACTTTAAGAAAGCTTTGATTAGGCCCTAGGTGTTTTAGCGCATTGCATTAAACTAATTCAAAATATTGTAGAAAGTGTTATGTTTGCAGTATGTACATTTGACGACAGTGTGTTCTGGTTTGCCGTAAAGTGTTCGGAGTTAGAGGGTGAGTTTCTGGCGACATTAGTGGTTCGGAAATAAACGCCTTTCTGAGACAAACTGCACCTGTACGCTCTCGTATTGTATGCGACATTTTGGCGTCAAGGATGGCTGAATTTTCACTTCCACCACCTTCTCCCTTTCTTTCCCTGCCTTGTTCTTTGGTCCCGCTGGCTGGAGTCTTTTGAAACTTACCTCCTGGCTCTTGATTTGTAAAATGTAAGTGATGCACATAAGAAAGCTTTACTCCTACACTGTCTGGTAATGGAGGGACAGCGCATGTTTAAGACTTTGGGGATCTCAGCCACAAACTCCGCTGCTGTGACTCTCCTGGAGACGCACTTCTCCAGCTCGCAAACTGTTATCCTCCGCCGAATCTTGTTTCGTAAACGGCGACAGCAGGCAAGCGAATCGGTTCAGAAATATATGGCCTGAAATAGAGAAACAACTAAAGGATTTCTTCTGGTTGTACATGAATAGTTGGCATTCGCAGTAGAGTGTCCATAAAACACTTGGAAGGTAGATGTCAAATCCAAACCTTTAATTTGCAGATATAGCTGTACATATGCCAGTGAGGGTGTATGTGGGGTCTACAATAAAAAAATAAAGTAGATCTATTCTTAGTTCTCAAATTACACATAAAGAAAAATCACGTTGGAAATCTCACACGAATATTAATCTTAAAGTTGCCATACTGAAGTTGGCCAGTAAGTGGCACCTTATAACTATGTTTGTTTTTTCTGTCCACCCTGGCCATCGGACCTTACTCTTATTCTATGTTAATTAATGTCGACTTATGTTTATTTTTTATTGTGTCTTCTATTTTTCTATTCATTTTGTAAAGCACTTTGAGCTACATTTTTTTTGTATGAATATGTGCTATATAAATAAATGTTGATTGATTGATAGGCACTATTGAGAAAGGTTTAGTATTAATGAAATTACAAGCGTAACTATTATAACACAAACGAAAAAACAAATGAACAGAACTTACGCTGCTTCATTTGACGCACACTATTTCTAAGGGACTCTCTAACTTTGTGAAGTGCAAATACTTAAACAGACAGTGAAAATAACCCTGCTTTGTCTTTCTTCCTGCTACCCACAGTACTTTGCTCAGCGGAAGACAGCATCTAAGTCCGTCCTCCTGGTGATCGAACTCTGCCTTTCAGACTTGGCCAACTTAAGGGGTTTAGCCAGTTTATGTAAGTTCAGAGACATGCAAGATTAATTTATTAGGGATCAATTGGCTGAGCACACTAACAATCCAAAAGTCCTCCACAAGCTCTTGCTAGAATCAGATGATTTAAGTCTATCACGGCAATCCACATTGCATTTCAGATCGAGATCTTCTGCTCTGTCAGATCGCTTTCACATCTCCTGCTTCCTCAGCAGTGACAGGAGACGAGGCTCAAGCGCTGCAGTGCACAGAAGACTCGGACAACTGCAACGAGAATCCCAGCGTGCAGCTTACACGACAGCTTCCTCCAAGACCCCAACGTTTTTGTGGAAATTGTGGCTCAAAATCACACCCTACGAGAGCGCAGAGCTGTTCTGCCAGGGGTCAGATATGCCAGCGCTGCAATAAAGCCAATCACTTTGTGAAAGTTTGCTGACATCGTCAAAGCCTGTAATGTGACATGTAGGCAGACATCTTTTAAAACCTGCACAGTAGAACTAGACAACGTCTGTCTTCCGTTTTTGCTAGATACTGGGGCAACAGTGTCCCTGTTAAATCTAAAGACAAAGAAGCCGTTTTTCCCAGATCTCCAGTTATCTGCTCCAGTCACCACTCTCTGTGGTTATGCTAGCTCTGTGATTGGCAATATGGGTTCAGTTGAGCTGTCAGTATGCTATGGTTTCTTCCTCAATTCACATTCCATGTCTCCCGCTGTGGTGCCAACCTCTTAGGCCTGGATCTCTTTAACAGCCTTGGTTTTACCCTTCTTGACAGTAGTGGATCTGTAAGTCTTAATGTCTGCTCTCCTTGGCAATGCAAGTAGCCATCACTTCTTGATGGACTTGGCTGTCTCTCTGCCTTTGCTAGATCCCACTGTGCCTCCTGTCATCCAGCCACCACCCGCATCCCACTGGCTTTCCGTAACGGGGTATCTGCTGAGCTGCAACGCATCCTAGAGGCTGGAATTATAGAATCTATTAATGCTGCCCCATGGATTTCCAATTTGGTTGTTGCACAAAACAAAAGTCAGAGGAACTACGAATCTGTGTCGATCTAAGGGCAGTTAACAGGGCAGTCATTCCTGACAAATACCCTCTGCCAACATCACAGGAGCTAACTACACAATTTTATGGATCTCGTTTCTTTACAACATTAGATCTCCGTCAAGGATATCTGCTGGTGCCACTCCACCCCAGCAGTCGAGACCTGACTGCATTTGTCACTCCCATTGGGGTTTTCCGATATACAAGAATGCCATCTGGACTCAGTTCAGCCCTGAGCTGCTTTTAAAAGGTAATATCAACCATCTTGGCAGGGATTCCAGGGGTTGTCCTTTATCTAATGATATAGTTGTGCATGGTCTCACAACCTCTACCCATGATGAGCATCTCAAAAGAGTATTTTCAGCACTGGCCAGGCATGATCTCACTCTTAATGGTGATAACTGTTTGTTTTCTGCACGTTCAATTGAATTTGTGCATTTCCGACTGTCTTCAAATGGTTTAGCCCCACTCCAGTCTAACACGGAGGCAATTCAGAGAATTCCAGAGCCCACATCAGTAGCACAGGTTGCTTCATTTTGGGGTGTGACTGCATACAATCTACGTTTTCTGCCACAATACTCCTCCACTACTGCACCCTTACATCAACTTTTGAAGAAAGATCCTCCAATGGGCATGGACTCCAGCCTGCACAGGGGTATTTCAGTTACTAAAGGGTCACCGCCTGTGCTGGCGCACTTTGACCTCAATAGTCCCACCTTAGTCACTTGTGATGCATCTGGAGCTGCTCTTGGGGCTGTACTGTCTCAGATTCAGAAGGGGCATCTAAATAAAACTTTTAAAAATGGCATTAGAGCACATTTGGCAGATGGATGCACATTTCTCTCTGCACTTCTCCAGACACTTCTTCACTACAGGCAGTTCACCTGCAGCTCTTATAATGGGTCATGAACTTCAGCATCCATTGGATCGTCTGAGTGCCCAACCAGCTTTGACCACTGCAGTGCATACACACAACAGGGTGTCTAAGAGCCAGAATTAAATGAAGCAACACTTTGATAGGTCACACCGGGTGAAAATGCCAGACATAACTGTATCAGACTGGGTCAGGGTCTGGAGGCCACAGCGAGAACATAAGTTGAAGTCTATTTGGTCTTCTCCTTTTAAAGTAATAAGCCAACTAGGACCTGCCACAGTTTGTCTGGTTGTTGGTTCCCGATGGCATGCAAGCCGCCTCTGCAGGGTACCTGCACCTCCAGTGCCGAGCTGTGACTCTTCAGGTTTTACAGCCAAGTGGCTCGATTCAACTGCAGGATCATCGGTCTCTAAGCAGACTGAGGACCCTGAGGTATTGCAACCTGTGACTGAAACCATCTCCAGACCTGAACGCGTCAGAACTCGGCCAGCCAGGTTCAAAGATTTCCTTACTGATTTCCACAGTTAAGCAGACTTTAGAATGACATTTGGGTTTAGGAAGAAGCACACAAAAGAGAAAAAGAAAAGATTTCTGTACAATTTCAATGACTTCTGAAAGTTCAAACCTTATGTTATGTTTATCTGGGAGTCGCTGTATTTGGTGCGGAGGGGGAAATGTTATGTTTGCAATAAGTACATTTGACGAGAGTGCGTTCTGGTTTGGTATAAAGTGTTTGGGGTGAGAGGGGGAGTTTCTGGTGGGATTAGGGATTCAGAAATAAATGCCTTTCAGAGACAAACTGCACCTGTACGCTCTCGTATTGTATGTGACAGAAACCATCTGCACTTGTAAATGTGTTTAAAACCAAAGGTAATAAAACTATTAAAATAACCCGACTAAGTGTAAAGAGACAACCTCTAGATAAGATCATCAGTTGGGATTCAATGAAGAACTGGCTGTTATACCAAATTTCTTTAGGTAACATCTGTTTTGATATATTTATTACACACACACATATATATATATATATATATAGAGTATATATATATATAGAGTATATATATATATAGAGTATATATATATATAGAGTATATATATATATATATATATACTGTAGGTGGGAGAAACACAAATCACCACACATATTCAAATCTGCAAATATTTTATTAGAAACAATTTTTGACATTTTATTTTCACTTAAATGAAGACAATATTAAAGTTAAAGCCATGATTTCGCTTCCTAACCTCTCTCTCTCTCTCTCATTTCTCCTAGGGCACGAAGTAGAAAATGGCCGACAGTGGGGTAACTCGCGTTGAAATCGTAATTGAGGAACTCCAAGCACTTGATGAACAGATTCAGAAACTCCTGTCCCGACGGAAATACCTGAGAAATCTGAAGGCCCGGCTGTTGGATAAACCGTCCTTGCCATCTGGAACCGGCGAAACATCAACCCCGCGTTGTGCCGACCTCACCCAGCGTCTCGTAGGAGCGGCGCGCTGCTGACCTCGGTGGATTTCAGCTATGCAGGCGGGGGTTCAAGGCCAGAGCACCTCCATCGGCACAGGCGAGCATTTTATCTCAGAACCGGTTTGACCCTCTCCGCGTCCCCATTTCGCCTTCAGCACCTGGTGATGTATTAGTGGTAGGTGATTCTATCGTTAGAAACCTTAATGTCGCATGCCCTAATGCAAAATCGTTTGTTTCTTGTTTTCCCGGTGCTCGTGTCCGAGATGTAATGAAACGTCGCCAGCAGTCTACGAGAAACACAAGGAGAGGGCAGTTGGATCAATCGTCTTGCATGCGCGTAAACGATATAAGGCACCGACAATCAGAAATCCTGAAGGCTGACTTCGCAGCTTTGATTAAAGACGCGAAGGAGAGGACCCCATCGGCAAAGATCTTCGTTTCGGGTCCACTACCTCTCGTCAGACGATCCAACGAGTACTACAGTCGTCTGCTAGGGTTGAACAACTGGCTACAGGGTTTCTGCAAGAAGAAGGATGTCGGTTTCATCAACAATTGGAATCTCTTTTGGAAAGGCGCGTCTCTTCAAGCGTGATGGCCTGCATCCGAACAGTTTCGCGCCGGGTCCTCTCCGAAAACATATCGAAGGTAATTCGTTTTTCTTGACTATCTATCTCTGCTCTTAACCCCTTCCGAAATAATACTGCTGTGCCAGGACATGATGAATGTTTAATAGAGTCTTCCGTTAAAGTGCACACCATTAATACTGTAATAAGCAATCTCAATGCACGTAGAAAACCTAGGAAATACGGCATAAACTCCAATAATGTAATTAAAATCACTATTTTAGAGGAACAATGTATTAAAACTATAAAACAGATCACAGATTAAACAAAAATACACAGAGCGCTAATAATAATAATTTAGTTCCTATTCCAAATAACAATAACGCACATAGTACTCATCTCTGCACCTCCGAAACATTAAATATGGCACTATTAAATGTTAGAGCTTTAACTAACAAAACGTTTTTTATCAACGATCTTATTAGTGATAAAAAAATCTTATTGCACTAAATGAAACATGGCTGAATTCAGATGCCGCGCAGTTTTAATCGAATCTGCGCCCGGATTACAGTTTTACTCATGCAAACCGCCAGGGAAAAGGGGCGGATTGGCTAACATTTACTCGAGCGATTAAAATGTAAAGATGTCAGTTTTGGTAAGTTCAAGTCCTTTGAGTATCTCGCCGTTGTTATTCATGGAGATTCTCAAGTTCTAGTACTATCCGTGTATAGACCTCCTAAATATAACGCGTCATTTTTTGAGGAATTCTCTGACTTAATGTCAATTTTAATTACTAACTATGACACACTCCTAATAGTTGGCGACTTTAATTTTCATATAGATAATCAGTGTGATCTAAAAGTAAAAGAATTTATGAACCTCCTGGATTCTTTTGATTTGAGACAACTCATAAATCAGCCTACACATAAAGCAGGTCATACATTAGACTTAGTGATTACTAAAGGACTGAAAGTTGATATAAAACAGATCATTGATATTGGTCTATCAGACCATTTTCTTCTACTTTTAATATAGAAATAATGATAAAAACACTCATGAGAAGCATATTGTTAAAAAACGCTTCTTTGATTCGGCAGCAGCTTTAAAACTTACAAACATTTTAAGCAATCAGTCCGTTTATAGTGCCAGCTATAATAGCGAGGACAATGTAAATAGTAAGGTGGAAAGATTTAATTCTAAAGTGAGAGCTGCTGTTGACATAGTTGCACCTGAAAAGACAGTTAAAAAATCTTCTAGCATTGTATACCATGGAAGACCCAAAGAGTGTCTGATTTAAAGAGAACATGCCGTAGAGCTGAGCGTCAATGGAGGAAGACTAAACTTACTATCCACCACGAAATATTAAAAGTCAAAATAACAGAATACAATAACACTGTCCGTCTTGAGAGACGCTGCTATTTCTCAAGATTATAAATAACAATGCTAGTAATCCCAGAGTCTTATTTTCAACAATTGATCGCCTACTAAACCCAGGTAGCTCAAAGGAATGCCTCCTAAGTGCTTCCAGTGAAACCTGTGAGGCTGTCGCTGTATTTTCAATCAAAAATTAATGATATTAGAAATAACATAGTATATCTCCCCAACACTAAGGATCCCCTAAACCCCAACATCCTGTTATAAACAAATTAAACTCTTTCACTAGGATAGATTTACCTGATTTAAAAAAATAATCTCTCAATTAAAACCCTCCACCTCGTCCTTGACCCGATACCAACAAGGTTTTTCAAAGAAGTATCAGGCGTGCTAATTGATAATGTTCTGACATAGTAAATTCGTCACTAGATACTGGGGTCTTCCCAGACTGTCTTAAGACTGCTGTAGTTAAACCCCTACTTAAGAAACATAATCTTGACCCTCAGCTCTTGAAAATTTTAGACCCATCTCTAACCTGCCTTCTTAAGTAAAGTTCTAGAGAAGGCAGTCATTATGCAGTTAAATGACCACCTAAATAAACATGCTATTCTTGATAAATTTCAGTCAGGTTTTAGAACAAATCACAGCACAGAAACTGCACTCGTTAAAGTAGTAAATGACTTGCGGGTAAATGCAGACAGAGGCCATTTATCTGTTCTCATCCTCTTAGATCTGAGTGCTGCATTTGACACCATTGATCACAACATTCTTAGAAATCGCCTTAGTCAATGGGTGGGCCTCTCTGGCAGTGTCTTAAATTGGTTTGAATCCTACCTGACAGGGAGAAAATTTTTGTTAGTTGTGGGAATTACAACTCGAAGACACATGATATCCAATATGGTGTTCCACAAGGCTCTATCCTGGGTCCGCTGTTATTCTCAATCTACATGCTTCCGTTAGGTCAGATTATCTCAGGGCACAACGTGAGCTACCACAGCTATGCTGATGACACACAGCTGTACTTATCAATAGCACCTGATGACCCTGATTCTATTGATTCACTAACACAATGTCTGACTAGTATCTCAGAATGGATGAATAGTAATTTTCTCAAGTTAAATAAAGAGAAAACTGAAATTTTAGTGATCAGCAATAATGGATACAATGAGGCTATTAGAAATAAACTGGATACATTAGGATTAAAAGTCAAGACGGAGGTAAAAAGCTTAGGGGTGATTGTTGACTGTAATCTGAATTTTAAATCACATATTAATCAGATCATTAGGACAGCATTTTTCACTTAAGAAACATAAGTAAAGTTAGACCTCTTATATCACTGAAAGATGCTGAGAAATTAGTTCACGCGTTTGTTTTCAGTCGACTAGATTACTGTAATGCACTCCTCTCAGGACTACCCAAAAAGATATAAATCGTTTGCAACTAGTGCAGAATGCAGCTGCTAGAATCCTAACTAGGAAAAGAAAATCAGAACACATCACCCAGTTTTGATGTCACTACACTGGTTACCTGTGTCATTCAGAATTGACTTTAAAATTCTGCTTATGGTTTATAAAGCCTTAAATAATCTCGCCCCATCTTATATATCGGAATGTCTGACACCTTATATTCCAAATCGTAACCTCAGATCCTCAAATGAGTGTCTCCTTAGAATTCCAAGAACAAAACTTAAAAGAAGTGGTGAGGCGGCCTTCTGCTGTTATGCACCTAAAATCTGGAATAGCCTGCCAATAGGAATTCGCCAGGCTGATACAGTAGAGCACTTTAAAACACTGCTGAAAACACATTACTTTAACATGGCCTTTATATAACTTCATTTTAATCTTAATTTAACTTAATCCTGATACTCTGTATGTTCAATTCATCATAATAACTATTCATGGTGGCTCTAAAATCGGTACTGACCCCTACTCTCTTTTCTGTTTCTTTTTCCGGTTTCTTTGTGGTGGTGGCCTGCGCCACCTCCACCTACTCAAAGCTTCATGATGCTCCAACAATGATGGACGGATTAAAAGGAAGAAGTCTACGTGACCATCATCATCATCAAGCCCTTCCGTGAGAACCCTAAATCCAAAGAGGACTGTTTCATTTATGTTAGGTAGAATGCCCAGAGGGACTGGGCGGTCTCATGGTCTGGAATCCCTACAGATTTTATTTTTCTCCAGCCGTCTGGAGTTTTTGTTTTTCTGTCCCCCCTGGCCATTGAACCTTACTCTTATTCGATGTTAATGTTGATTTATTTTGTTTTATAATTGTCTTTCATTTTTCTATTCTTTAATATGTAAAGCACTTTGAGCTACTGTTTGTATGAAAATGTGCTATAGAAATAAATGTTGTTGTTGTTGTTGTTAAAGTGTTTCAGGAGAGCAGACACTTCCTTCTTTGACTGCGGTTTTAAACTTTTCTTCAAGCAACTTTTTATGTTCCTCTATAAGAAAGTAATTTTGTGTTAAATGGTAGCCAATGAAAACATGAATTTTGGCGTCTTTACCACAGAAGCAGATTCACCATCAGATTTTCTGTCTTCATCTTCTGTTACTTTGTTTGGCTGATTTCTTTTTCCTAATTGTCGACAATTATTTCCCAAGTAATTTTCCAAAGACAGAATTACAACAAATGTGATTGAAAACACACAAACAAACACATAAACAAATAAATAAATAAAGCTAAATGAGGTTTCAATCACTAAACAAAGTCTTTGCTGTTGCTACCACAGTTACAATTCTTATAAATATTTTGGTTAAAATGAAATTAAAATAAAAAGTCTATCCAG
Source organism: Polypterus senegalus (assembly GCF_016835505.1). Lineage (NCBI taxonomy): Eukaryota > Metazoa > Chordata > Cladistia > Polypteriformes > Polypteridae > Polypterus > Polypterus senegalus. The sequence continues at coordinate 250,573,497 of NC_053157.1, read as the reverse complement.
TTTGTATTACTTTTGTTCTAGATTTGACTCTCTTCGTCTCTTCTCTTATTCACAGTAACAAATATTGATTTTTTATTATCGTACATATCATAAAGAGATGTCCTTAGATATATAACAATACATCACATAATCCCCCATAACATCCATACACTGCTTGTCAAGATTGTTTGAAACATGGGAGACCCTTAAGTTGGCCCAACTGTAATATCAGCCATCAAAAACATCCAAACTAACAACTTTCTCTCCATGACACTGTAACAGAGTGTGCCGGTAATCCCACCGCACACTAGAGCCCCCCAAGTCCTGCCTGCTCAGCAGGGTCTCCTTTTCTTGCTGATCTGCAGCTCGGAGTTTGCACTGCTGGCTTCTCGAGAGTTGATGGCTCAATGACAGAGTCCCCTGACCGTCGGTACTCGATGTTCCTGTAAAAAGACAATCAAACCACGAGGGAGAATCCTTGAGGAGTCGTCCCATTTTCTTATTCAGTGATCAGCTCCTTAGCCTGCTTGAGGTGGTCCTGAGTGGTCCATGAGATTTTATGTGACATGAAACCACAGCCCACCGGCGTAGAGAAACAGAATATATGAGAGCTGCAGGTTCACACTGGCATAGTGCAGCGTTTCTCAACCTTTAAGTATTTGCAACCTGAGTTTTCATAACAGTTTTAATTGCGCCCCCCAAACATTTTTTTTTTTAAATGTAGATGCATATTTTATTATACCTACTTAACTTTTATCAACATTTATCTAACTCTATATTTGTTGTTCTAGTATCAGAATTTAGTTTAAGTTAATTTGTTTTGGTTTTGACAAATGTTTTTTTCGTATTTTTGATTCTTGTTTTCTTTTTGTCACATCTTCGCACCCCCCTTTTTGTTACTTCGCTCCCTCCTAGTGGGGCCTGCCCCACAGGTTGAGAACCACTGGCATAGTGAGAAATGCTGGCAGAGAGGCTTTACAGTTTGAAACACAAAGGAAAGTTCGGACTAAAAACAACAACCACATCTTTATGAACAGAAGGCCCAGTGAAGAAATATTCAGAGATGTAGTCCTGAAAATCAAAGAGTGAACAAGTTTAATAAACTGTACTCATGTTCACAGAGTTGTGAAGATTTAACTCAGGCAACACCTCAATAATGTGATTTATTGTGAGAATAAGACAAACTAAATACGTGTGTAAGTGAAATGATATCAAATATCTACAGTAACAGATAAGCCAAGTGGGGTCTGAAAGGAGTGAAATGGTTGGAAGCCAATAAACCTTCACTTCTAATCACGTGTCTACAGTCCAGAGCTGCAGGTCACAAGTTAAGTCGAAATATCAAAACTTCATATCCACTCAAGTTCAGGTTTACACGACTGATCTTAAAAACACAATACATCGTGTAAAATACAAGGCTTCACACTTTTATTAAAGTGAATAAAATATCTTTTAGGTCACCAACAATGTAATTATGTGCCGTTATCCAAAAAAACAAAACAGTCACTTCAGATATTTAAATAAACTTTTAGGAACATAATTTTAAACACTAACTCATGTTTAGTAAAGCGTTGTCCAATATGTTAAATGATAAATTCTCGACTTTCACAGTAAATGTAATTTAGTTTCTTTGTCACAATAATTCAAATCTCCCCGTTCAGCAGGTCTGATCATTAAAGTCAGGCTCTCAGCATTAAGGCACTGCGATGGTTTGTTAGTAGAATTCACCTGCAGAAATAATGAAACACTCGTGAAAATGTCTGTCTGTCTGTCTGGTAAAATGAATTCCTGGTTTCTTCAAATCTCTGAGGTTCTCCCCAAGTTTCAGTTGTGCCTCTGCCTCCTAGTAATACGAGTTATATTTAAAAATCATTCACAAGAGCAGCAGACAAACTCCCTCCGCTGTGCTACTGCATGTCCAGCACGACGGGCTCACCGTGTCCTTCTTTATGGTGTGTGTGTCACCAAGGAAGAGCTCATCCTCCAGAGCCACCAGTCATGTCTTCATTTAGATAAATGGCTCTTAAAGCAAAGAAAGATGAGGTGCGTCATTTACTACAAAAAGGAGAGGAAAAGAAACGCGCTCTTTGTTTATCTGTAACGTCAATCAAGTACATTTTCTGTACATCCCAGTACAACCACAGTAACCATCGACCTACCAGTAAGACCTCCATTTGTATGTGAGCTCAGTACTCAGACGGGGAAGAAAGAAGAGGATTTGGTTTTCTAGTGTTTCTTGGTTCAGAAGTTAAACTCTGTATTCTGTAACAAAGTTACCCCTCAGAATTAATGATTTAGCAAATACGCCACGAGATGAAAAAGAACGAGAAATAAACAAATGCTATGCACTGTAAAATAAACCACTAGGACTGTGTCGAATAATTACAACTGTGTAGAATAATAAATAGCCTTACCTTTTACTTTGTCACTGAACTTGGCTTCAACGTGCAGGTCTGTCATTTTGAGCGCAGATATACTGCAGCGTCGGCGCCGAGCACTACAATGGACGGAGTCTCTGCTCTTCACGGGGATCTCTGAAGGGCTGCTTGGCTTTTACTGCACTAAACACCTGCGTACGGAAGGGTATTAGGGCCACGGAGAAGAAAAAAATAAAAATAAAAACAAATAAATACGGACACAGTGAAGAAAAGAAACAAGTGTATGTCGAGATTACAGTCAACCTGTCCACTTTATCCTCGAAAGCGATCGCCACACAGAATGCATTCACTTTATGATTTTCCTGCTCTCTGAACATTTAGAATGCTAAGATAAATACTTGATATCATTTAATGATGAAATGCGTTAAGGTGTGTATTAAACATGGCCAATTACGGTGGCGTGGTGTTTATGCTGCTCCCTCCGGGGTCGCAGGTGTACGTCCAGTTTAGAGAATCTTTACGGCGGGTGTGACGAGGCTCCATTAAGCTGGGTGTATGACTGGATATCGCACTGGTTTAACTGGAATATCGTGTAAATGTTGGGTTCGTGAGCTGGCGGTGGATACACGAATACAGAATTCAATTGATGTTCTTCTCAGTGGGATTTCTTTATTGCAGGAGTGCTGTCTCTATCTGACATACCAAGCCCCCAGTTCTTATCCTTCCTTTTTCTTTCTCCACGTACTCAGTCACCACACAATTAAACGTCTTTGTTAAAGTAAAACTAGCTACAAACTTATAGGACACTTATAGAGCAGGGATATCATGAAGTGAATGTGTTGTGTGTGCTGATCCCTACCTGCGCCTCCTCTCAGTGAAGAGGAAATCGAAGCTCGTAGCGATTAACAACTGGATCGGTGAACACTTCATACAAAGCATCTGTAGTGCCGTGCGAGGAAAGAAAACACGCCAGACGACGTCTTCATAATGCAGGCGAAAACTACTGACTGTGTACTGAACGGCCTTGAACTTTATAGAACGGTCACCTCTACACTCATTGTTAAGGGGTTATGCTGCCATCTAGTGGCAGACACTATATTAACAGATTGTGTGTCCTGTGGGTTGTTGACTGTAATGCACAGTTAGAATAAAGCAGACAGAGTTCGCTTGTGGAAAACGGCTCTGCGTGGTCTGTACACACAAACAGTGTGCCGACCTCGGACAGTCTGGCTGTGCAGTGTGGAGGCGGCCAAGACGGGGGTCGGCAAAAAAGAGTTCGTGCTGCAGAGTCTCACGAGTGATGAGTGAGCCGGGGAGACAGAAGGAGGTGGGCTGAGATCACGTAACCTCGATTTTAACAGATTTATTTCTTATGGATTTTATACCCACCTTTGACTGATTTTATGGATTTATTTGTGTATGTTTTCGAGAACAGTGCACATGTGGACACTTTGATTTTACTTTTGACTGTTTTTCAATAAAAGCACTCGAGTACTTTCCACCATTGCCTGATTTCAATGGGATTTGTCCGCTCATCTCGGCCATAACTATCGACGGTGTTGGTTCAACAGACTCCTATGTGGGAAGAGGGAGTCTGGAGGGGCCGGCATCGTCACATATTACATACTGAAGGCCACATCAGAATTCATATTAGTCCTCTTTATTAGTCAAATTGTCCATCCCATAATAAGTTCTCGTCTCCTGCTTATCAGAGTTGTGTGAATGTTGTTGATGAAAATCAACTGACTGTTGTTAATCCACTCAAATAATTAATATTTATTTCTTTGTCCATGCCAGTAATTTATCAGATTATTCAGTAAAGACCCCACCTGTTAGACTCTCTTAAGGTAACTGAAGACCACTCAGTCTAGGAAACAGATTCATAGGATTCATTCATAAACACAAGGATTGTAGAAATATGAAAACTGTTTAAAAACTGAAGTAACTGACAGACAGTCAGACACGTAACATACAGCAGGCGCTCGGCGCTCTCGGCGCCTTCACAGTTTTTTAGATTTTCTTGGTTATTCAAGTCGTTTTATCTCAGGATTTGTGAGACTTAATCAGGTCTGTTGAACAGGCTCATCTATTCCTGCACCCTATGATTAACACACACAGATCGAGTCACACAATTGGGTATAAGTGATGCCCTGATGTCAGTCCTGCTGTAATAGCCCACCTCAGACTCATTCCACTTAAGTACATAAGAGTGACCCCTCCAGCCTGTCACTTCTCAGTGCCCCAGACTGGGACTCGCTGTCACCAGCTCTAACAAATGTACTGATATCTCTGAGACACATGAAGGCTCGTATAACATTTGGTTTAATGCCAGTTCTCAACCAAGGGTGTCTTACTTCTGCCACCCTTGCTCTTCTGTAGCCAGCAGATGCACCACATGCACTTCAGATCAGGTCATCTACCTCACCCTAAACATAAACATATTCAGGCCTGGCCAGTACTTGGATTGGTGACCATCTAGGAAAAGCTTGGGTGTCTGATATAGAGGTGTTGGTGAGGCCAATAGGGGCCTTACCCGGTGATCTGAATGTGGATCCCAATGCTTCAGAGCAGTGATGAGGACACTGTGCTGTATAAATGGCGCTGTCATTCGCATGAGACGTAAAACTGAAGTCCCGACTCTCTGTGGTTATTAAAGATCCCTGTGTGTCCTCCATAAAGATGTCTTGGCTAAATTGCCCTCCAAGGACTTGTCATTGTGTCCCCCTAATCATCCCCTCTCTCTCATTAGATAACTGTTTCTCTCACCACTTCACCATCTAATAGCTCAAGTGTGGTGAGCATACTGGCACAAAAATGGCTGCCGTCACATTATCAGGTAGATTCTGCACATTAGTGGTGGTTGAATTTGGTCCCCACTCACTGTGTAGAAGAGCTTTGAGTAGTCAGAAAAGCAATATAAAAATATAAAATATTATTATTATTATTATTCAAGTGCAACCTCTTGGAGTTGATAAAACCCTGGGCAAGAAAGCAGAAATTTACAACATCCATTGACCTAATATCTACTTCAGTCACTCAAGAAATAAAGTCAAAGTATAGAAATATTAAAGGAATGTGGCATTTAATAATCTGGGATGAAATATAAGTGATCAGCGTGGACCTCAGCGTTATCATCGGCAGTGCACCACCTATTGGAATGTACTTCATTATTAATAAAATGCTGATCTTTGTGACGACATTACAGATTCAGAACATGCTAACTGATAAATAACAGACTAATTCAGTGCATGGCCACAGATTTGAAATCAAAAACACATAAACTTTGAAGTCTCCATGTCATGACTGTCCTCAACAGTCCACTTAGGAGTGACTGACAGGTCTTTCCACCAATCAGCTTTCTTCTTTTGTTTTCAGTTTGTACCTGCCTTTTCTATTACTGTCCTTTCTGATTTTGTCCTCGTCACCTCTGCCACTGAGTGTATTTCATTGATGTCACCTCTTTATTTTGTAGTTTCCACTTTTTATATTTTTCTACCTTCTTGCATTTCATAGCCAATGTACCCTTTTTAGATAAGTCCTCGTAAGAGTCAAGCTATACTCACACTGACCTTCAGTGGTGGGGGTACAGAAGGGGCCACTTCTGCTCTTTGGAGTTTTCTGTCAAGTAAATGAATCTGAAGCTTTACGTAGCTGACACTCTCTCAGAGCAGAGCTTTCTAATCGTCCATCCTGCTGTTGGAGTTTATTGAGCTCCTGTGGCCTCCAGCTTGTAGTCTCGACGTGAAGAAACTTTGTCTTGGGTATCGATATGAAGAAGGTGCTGAACTCAAACTCAAACCTGAACTAACAAATTCAGAGTATAGAGCGTCCTTCACACACCACCCCAGGATATACTGACATGGAGCAAAGTGACATCCGTTATATTTTTAGGTTAATTTATTAAATTATCAGCTGGGTCAGCAGAGATCCCTGTGTGTTTCTGCTTTGTCTTCCCTTTTTCTCTTATATGTCAGACAATAAAATCAGTTCATTTCATTTTCATTGTGTTCTGCATTCATTATAGTGTCCCATTTCTCATAAAATTATTATTTTAAATAATATTCCTTCTACACATTAATTGATATTCATCACAACTGTGGTCCCCCGTGCTAACCCTAACATGCTGTTGTGACTCCCTCTTCAGGTCTTAAACATTTCTCTTTCAACCCTGAATGTTTCATTTTATTTGTATTTAGATCTTCTTAAATTCCCCACTTTTGGACTCACCCGTGACACACAGCTGATGAATGTGTTTGGTTTGTAAAGACTCTTATCATTTATAAATGATAACCTAAATTAGTGTCAAAGTCTTATAAAGTCCCTCTACATTGGTCTGTCATGTGACGGCTCTCTTTTTAGTCTCCTGTCCTCCTCGACTGTCCCTCCCCAGTATCTGATTGGACAACATTGGCTGTCAGCTGACGTCACTAAATGACTTCTTCATTATCAGGTTTAAGAATGGCTATCTGCACTCAGCCCAGGCGCAGCCATCAGATGACATCCCAGAGACGGTAGAAGTTCATTGCTACTCAGATAAGGCCCCATCTCCAAAGCTCAGAAACAAAAATATTCCCCTCATTGTCAGTGGCACCTCCTAGAAGATGGCACTGCACTGTGGATTTGATTTGACTTCTCGATTTTTTATTATTACATTGAACTTTTTCAGTTGTGTTTTGTGTTTGAAGTTGTTATCACCGCACAGTACTGTTGCTACCTCATTCTGTTGTCTTGTGTTTGTATTGTTCACCATCTTATGTCACAGCACCGGTGCAGAGATGATCAGTCCCTGTATGGCTGACGTACTGGCAGTAAGTTTCAGAGTCCTTCATGAAATCTTATATGTTCCTGATGACGGCTGATACAAGAGGATCACATTCAACATTCAGAACAGCTACGAGGCTTACCACAAGTAAACCAGTCATTTATGACCATGAAAGCCACTGCTGTCTGAAAAGCATTAACCACATTTAGGACAACAATGAACTTTTTTTCTTGCAACTATAAGTTGTTGAAGAAGATTTTTGCTGTTTGTGAAATATGCATTGTATTCCAGTGTGTTCATTCCAATGTGAATTCATATATGGCTCTGAGGTGACCTTACATCTACAATCTGTTTCACACTTTCAGTGTTTTCTCCACTATTCTTATATACTTATAAGCAAACTTTCAACTGGAGTCCTTTAAAGCAGTCAGAAGATTTTTCTTCAATTGTTTTCGTTGAGGAGCCAATGGAAAGATCATTTGTCATTTCTGGGACAGGCTTACTCCAATATGACTTTGTGTGTGTCTCCGAAAACTTCTTCTGGAAGAGTACTCTTTACCACATTCAGAACAGGTGTAATGTTTCTCTCCAGTATGGAGAGGAACAAAGGAAAGGATGTTACTGACAAAGTCGGATGTTTTTTAGAAACTTTGGCTCCAGATGTGCTTCTCCAGCTGCTCCTTCTTCTCAATACTTGACTGATCTTTATGTCCACCTCTGGATGAATTCGCAAAGTTTCTTTTCAACATTTTTGTCTCATTAACGCAGAAATCCTGAGGCTTTCCCTAAACTGCAGAAGACGCTGTCGATTGCACTGATTCTGTTTTAAAGACAGTTGTGATTAGTTATGCAGAGCTCGCTTTTACTCACATTGCTTTTTAGAAATCAATAATACAAATCAGCTACAGATCTGGGAATCACTGAGTAGTAAAAACGTTTAATGAGGAGTGTCTTGCACATATGCTGTTGTAATGACAACGTCGGTAGAAGGGACGCTGAATTGTTTGAGATATCATAAAATTATTTTTAGATATCTTAAAGTAGATGTATTTTTAGATATTTCATAAAATATATTTAAGATATCTCTAAATGTCAATTTGGCTTCCCATAGAAATAGTAACTTTTTTGGCAAGGTGCTTAGAAATTAGTTAAGTTAAGTTAGCAAAACTAAAAGACTTTTCTGCTTGTCCCAAGTAACATCAATTGTTGTCGTTCTTACAGCGGCCGTCGCTTCAGTGATTCTGACTTACAATAAGCAGGCAGTTCATCCTTGCAGTGGGCGTCCCGTGAATGACGTTGTGGGCGTGTCGTAAATGACGTAGTAGCTACTGTATCTACCGCGTGCTGCAGTTCCTCTCTGTTTGCTCTTATGAGACCCTCGTGCTCCGACTTCTTCGCGGCCAGAAGATCAAGCAAAGGTGCAGAAGGTGAGACAAAGTCGAACGTGGGGATTGCGTACGGGTGGGAATGCCAGCAGTGAGGAAGATCGCGACATGCAGGGCGGCTTTAAATTTGAGGAGGTTCCTGAAGCCGCGTGGTTCGATTTTAAGTGTTGGGGATTGAGCGCTACGTGGAGGAGGAGGCGGCGGCGGCGGCACAGCAATTCGCACCTTCACGAGTTTACTGTGGATGATGGGGGTCGCGCACTTTTAGCTGGTACTACGTTAATTTATTTTCCAGTCGGTGTCCCGTGAAATGTAATGGTACATCTGACCTGGTGGATGCGCGTTAAATCGGGATTGCTTCTGCTCCCTTCGCGCTCGTGCACTTTTCCGCGCCGTTTCTCCTTTTGATTTCACGCATGCTCCGAACTGTGCTGTCCGTCGGGCACGCGCTTGTGCAGCCGCTCGCTCCCGCACAGCCCCGTCGTTCATTTCTGATTTTTCTCGAGCTCTGCGTGTTTTTGTGTTTTTTCCTTTTTCCTCTAAAGCCGTCATCGGTAAACTTTGTTGAAGTGGCGTCGCACGATGTAACTTTACAGGGCGCGTGCAGCTTTCATTTCCAGCAGTTTGTCTCATACTGAGTCCTATTGAAATAATTTCATTTTTTTGTTTTCTCTTATCGGGATCGATGCTTGTGCGGTTTCACTGTAACGGGGAGACTTTGATTTGTTTAATGGGGAATTAAAAATACAAACATTACACAAGCTAGTGCTGCTGCATGGATACAGTAAAATCTACAGCTGACATGGCTTTACGAGTACAGTTTTGTGATATTTGAGACGGTATTGTTTTATTTAATGTCTTTTATCCTTTCCAACTCCTTTCAGTATTTCTGTACACTTTGATACTTTAGCTTACTAGAGATGGCGTGTTAAAATGAAGAACAGGACTCAAGCCAATCGGGCTGTTTGTGTCGGACCACATGACGGAGCTAATAAGAACTAGCTGGCACAGGAGAGGGGGAAAAAAGATGAAAACTAAAGGGTAAAGGAAAAAGGGTTGGTGAGCGAGAGAGCGACATTGGGGCGGAGCCAGCCTGTCAGCCAGCATGAAGGAGAGAAGTCAGCGCGATTCTATGTTCCACCTTGTAAGATTCTAGCAAAGCATTGCTTGTTATTGATGCCTGCATGCTTATAAAAACTACCCTTTTGTTGATTTAACTCTTTTAACTTTCTAGTAATGTAATGTAGTCACACGAAGCCATCAAAATACAAAATGTGAAAGCTGCAGAGCCGCGACTCGACTATTATGGGCTGGAGCTCAACTGTCTGTCCTCATTGTTTAAAGTGGTGAGCAGGGGGGGTCAGTCATGGTGGGCTGAGAATTGGCCATGTTTAGGACGTTGAGGGCACACACTTTTAAACCGTGCCTTACGTGCTCAACAGTATAAGAGTTAAAGATAGATAGATAGCTACTTTATTACTCACGAGGGGAAATTCCCATAATCCAGCAGCAGCATACTGATACAAAAAACAATACTAAATCAAAGAGTGATAACAATGCAGGTAAAAACAGACAATAACTTTGTATAATGTTACCGTTTACCCCCCCTGGTGGAATTATGGTTATGATCTGCTTTCCCAAGCGCAGGCAGCGGGGTGGCGCTGTGTGCGTCTTTAACGTTTGCATACAGTAGGTCAGTAGTCATATTTCCCCGGGTGTTACAATCCACATACTGGGAGAAGGCAGGTAATGTTTTATCCAGCGTCACGTGGTTAAAGTCTCCACAGATTAGCACAAGCGCCTCAGGGTGCTGCGTTTGTAACTTAGCAACGAATGACATCACTCGCTATCTCCGCGTTCGCTTGAGGGGGGATGTAAACAATAACAACAATCACGTGTCCAGACTCTCTGGGCAAGTAATAGGGGCGCAGACTTACGGCCATCAGTGCTCTATTAAATGTGTAGTGCCTTACGTTCGAATGTACTAAAGATGAAGCAAAGCATTTGTAAGTACAGAAACAACTGACATTTGAGAAGAAAAGCTACGTTTATAGAAGAAATTTTTTTTCACATATTATTTTTGCCTTTTATTCTATGTGTCTAACAACTGTCAATGCTAGGGGGTGCTGTTACCCCGTGAAACCCAACCCAACATACAGACGTAGACACGGTAAAAGCAATAAGAAGATCTTTTTATTTCTTCTTTTTCTTTGCATTGCCTCCAAAGCACCCCAGCCACAATAAACAGAAAATACAATAAATAAATAAACAGACACAATCATTCTCTCCTCCACCTCCCAGCAAGCTCTGTTACACTCCTCCCGACTCCAGCTCCCTTACTGGGTCTCGAATTGTCCTTTATATAGTCCTTGACCCAGAAGTGCTTCTTTCCTTCTGTCCATGTGACTCATCAGCACTTCCGGATCAGATGGAGAATTATACTTTTCTTTTCATCGGGACTCCCATCTTCGTAACTTGGGAGTACTTCTGGGCTATTAATCCTGGCAGCAGAATTTTGAAGATGTTGTAAGCGATGGGATACCAGATTGAATCTCATTACAGTAATCTATACATGAGGTGGCTCTGCATTAACCGATACTTCAGTACTGTGTTGTGTAAGAACAGGATCCATCAATCCATCCATTTTCCAACCCGCTGAATCCGAACACAGGGTCAAGTCTAGAAATGTTTCAGAGATGGAAGAAGGCAGCCTGAGAAATGTTACTTATACAGTTAGGTCCATAAATATTTGGACAGAGACAACTTTTTTTCTAATTTTGGTTCTGTACATTACCACAATGAATTTTAAATGAAACAACTCGGATGCAGTTGAAGTGCAGACTTTCAGCTTTAATTCAGTGTTGTGAGCAAAATGATTGCATAAAAATGTGAGGCAACTAAAGTATTTTTTAATACAATCCCTTCATTTCAGGGGCTCAAAAGTAATTGGACAAATTAAATAACTGGAGGTAAAATGTTCATTTCTAATACTTGGTTGAAAACCCTTTGGTGGCAATGCCAGCCTGAAGTCTTGAACTCCTGGACATCACCAGATGCTGGGGTTCCTCCTTTTTAATACTCTGCCAGGCCTTTACTGCTGTGGCTTTCAGTTGCTGTTTGTTTGTGGGCTTTTCTGTCCAACGTTTAGTCTTCAACAAGTGAAATGCACGCTCAGTTGGGTTAAGATCAGGTGACTGACTTGGCCATTCAAGAATTTTCCACTTCTTTGCTTTAATAAACTCCTGCGTTGCTTTGGCTGTATGTTTTGGGTCATTGTCCATCTGTATCATGTAACGCCGCACAATCAATTTGACGTCATTTAGCTGATTTGAGTAGACAGTATGTCTTTGAACACCTCAGAATTCATTCGGCTGCTTCTGTCCTGTGTCACATCATCAATAAACACGAGTGTCCAAGTGCCACTGGCAGCCATCACACTGCCTGACTCCACCGTGTTTTACAGATGATGTGGTATGCTTTGGATAATGAGCTGTTCCATGCCTTCTCCATCCTTTTTTCTTGCTATCATTCTGGTAGAGGTTGATCTTGGTTTCATCTGTTTTTCCAGAACTGTGCTAGCTTTTTTAGATGTTCTTTAGCAAAGTCCAATCTAGCCTTTCTATTCTTGAGGCTTATGAGTGGCTGGCACCTTGCAGTGCACCCTCTGGATTTACTGTCATGCAGTCTTCTCTTTATGGTAGACTTGGATATCGATACGCCTACCAAGCCCTGGAGAGTGTTGTTCACTTGGTCGACTGTTGTAAAGGCGTTTCTCTTCACCATGGAAATGATTCTGCAATCATCCACCACTGTTGTCTTATGTGGACGTCCAGGTCTTTTTGCGTTGCTGACTTCACCAGTGCTTGCTTTCTTTCTCAGGATGTACCAAACTGTAGATTTTGCCACTCGTAATATTGTAGCAATTTCTCGGATGGAATATTTCTGTTTTCTCAGTTTAAGGATGGCTTCTTTCACCTGCATGGAGAGCTCCTTTGACCGCATGTTGTCTGTTCACAGCAAAATCTTCCACATGCAAGCACCACACCTCAAATCAACTCCAGGCCTTTTATCTGCTTACTTGATAAGGACATAACGACGGACTTGAACACACCTGCCCATGAAATAGCCTTTGAGTCAATTGTCCAGTTACTTTTGAGCCGCTGAAATGAAGGGATTGTGTTCAAAAAAATGTTTTAGTTGCCTCACATTTTTATGCAATCGTTTTGTTCGCCTCACTGAATTAAAGCTAAGAGTCTGCACTTTAACTGCATCTGAGTTGTTTCATTTAAAATTCATTGTGGTGATGTACAGAACCAAAATTAGAAAAAAGTGGTCTCTGTTCAAGTTGTCTCTGTATGGGAAGAAAAAGAGAGAGTACTGTCAAGAATGACGCCCAGGCTCTTCACCTGGGTAGAGATGTTTGTGTTAATATTGTTAATTTAAAATAGAAGACTGATTAACCTTAGCAAGTGTGGATTTAGAACCAATGAGGAACACCTCAGTTTTATTGCTGCTTAGCTGGCGAAAATTGTGAGACATCCATGTCTTTATGTCTTGGAGACATGCCATAAGAGTATCTGCAGGGAAAACAGAAGTGGATTTAGTGGATAGATATAGCTGTGTGTCATCAGTGTAACAGTGAAACTTAAGAGCATGGTGCTGGAAGATATTGCCTATCGGGAAGATATAAAGGAGAAAAAGAAGCGGCCCCAAAACAGAACCCCGCAGACCTCCCTGACTAACGCCTGCATTCTCAAATTTAAAGCCCTTTATTTGAAAAATTGCCTCCTATAAGTGAGTTAGGAAGAAAACCACTGGAGGACAAGGCCACAGACTCCAACACTAGCTAGTCGTTTCAAAAGTATCTGATGGGATATGGTGTCAAATGCGGAGCTGATGTCAAGAAGCACAAGAATTGATAAAAGTCCCACGTCAGCTGCCTGGAGAAGATCATCTGTGATTTTGACCTGGGCAGTTTCTGTGCTGTGTTTAGGACAAAACCCAGATTGAAACACACTGTTCAAAAATGTTATTTTGTGAAAGATGGGACTGAAGTTGGGAGGCAACTATCTTTTCGAGAACTTTAGATAAGAATGGACCATTTGAAAAAGGCTGATAATTGTTAAGGATATTCGGGTCTAAACCAGGTTTTTTCAGAATTGGAGTAATTGAGGCTGTTTTTAGTGAGAGGGGGACCAGGCCTGTAGTAAGGGAAGAGTTAACTATAGTAGTTATCATGGGGGAAATATGTGACAGACAGGACTTAACAAACTTGTAGGTGCTGGATCTAATTGGCATGTGGAGGGATTAGATTTTGATATAAGCTCCAAGACATAATTTTCAGCTGGTAAACTGAAATCTGAGAATAGGGTGGCTGGTGAGGGAATATAATATGGGGGATAGTGGAGAGGATGTCATTTTCTGCAGAGATAGAGGAAGAAAGTTGCTGGTGGATTTTTTCAATTTTTGAGTTGAAGATACAAAAAAGAGGTTGTGGTGAGCAACATTTTCTGGTGGTGTAATTAGCCTTTTCATTGTAGGAAAAAGAGCTGTAGTATTTTTCCCTCCTGTATTGATAATGTTAGAGTAGTATACAGTTTTAGCAGCAGAGAGAGCATTTTTGTATTTTAATATATGATCTGAATACATTTCCTTATGTACAACAAGTCCCGTCTTTTTAGCTAGACACTCCAACTGTCGGCCCGAGGCTTTGAGATGACGAAGTTCAGATACAAATAAATGAAACAGTCCGAGTTTTTAAGGGAGCTTGTGTATCAAAGGCAGAAGACAGATCAGCATTGTAAAGGTTTATTAATTCTGGTGGTGTGGTAGCAGAAGGTGAAACAGGCTGGGATTGCAATAAATCTATAAGGGTCTCTGGGTTTACATGCTTGACATTATGAAATGAAATTACACGCTGAAGCTTTAATTTAGAAGTACGCTAACAGCAAATGTGATCATTTTGTGATCTGAGATGAGTAATTTAATAGGAATAAGATTGTGAGGTGTGATAGCAGAGCAGCAAACTAAGTTTAAAATATGACCCTTGGTATGAGTCGAAAAGTTGACTTGTCTTTGATCATTTGACATTTGTAACAACATTGGAGACAGCTTGACATCCACCATTACCTACTCAGCACAACACTACCATCTTTACTAAAGTAACAACATGACATAAAAATGACCATATACTATACTGGGGACCTTTTCACCTTTTGTAAAATTTGCTTTGATTAAAACTGGATTTGTTTTATTGTGGCCCTGTAAGAGGACAAAAGTCCAAGGACCTCTTGTATAAATGGTGGGTACAAACAAAAATGTTGTGTATGCCAATTTCCATGCTCATTTTTAGATGTATAAAAACTAAACCTGGTGTAAAGACACACACATTTTAAAGGCAGTATCACATTCTCCTCGGTTTTACAAACGGGCAGCACCCAGCGTCAAAGCACTGCCACAGTTTCTGTGCTGTTGCCCTTTCTTTTTTAGATTCACACCTATGAATGAGACACCGGATGGTGGACCAGAATCTCCTTGAAGCCACCTGAAAGTCGTTCTCCATGGCCTCTCCAAACTCCTCCCACACCTGAGTTTTTGTCTCAGCAACCACCAAAGCCACATTCCACTTGTCTTGCCAGTACCTATCGGCTGCCTCCAGAGTCCCACAGGACAAAAAGGTCCTGTAGGATTCCTTCTTCAGCTTGACGGCATCCCTCACCGCCGGTGTCCACCAACAAGTTCGGGTATTGCTGCCACGACAGGCACCGACCACCTTGCAGCCACAGCTCCAGTCAGGCACTCTCAACAATAGAGGCATGGAAATTGGCCCATTCGGACTCGATGTCCCCCACCTCCCTCTGGGCGTGGTTGAAGTTCTGCCGGGGGTGGGAGTTGAAGCTACTTCTGACAGGGGACTCTGCCAGACGTTCCCAGCAGACCCTTACAACACGTTTGGGTCTACCAGGCCTGTCCGGCATCCTCCCCCACCATCGAAGCCAACTCACCACCAGGTGGTAATCAGTTGACAACTCCACCCCTCTCTTCACTCGAGTGTCCAAGACATGTGGCCGCAGGTCCGACGACACGACCATAAAGTCAATCGTTGAACTGAGGCCTAGGATGTCCTGGTGCCAAATGCACATATGAACACCCCTATGCTTGAACATGGTGTTCGTTATGGACAATCCGTGACAAGCACAGAAGTCCAATAACAAAACACCGCTCGAGTTCAGATCAGGGGGGCCATTCCTCCCAATCACGACCTTCCAGGTCTCACTGTCATTACCCATGTGAGCATTGAAGTCTCCCAGCAGTAGGAGGGAGTCCCCAGAAGGTATGTCCTCTATGATCCCATCCAGAGACTCCAAAAAGGGTGGGTACTCCAAACTGCTGTTCGGCGCATATGCACAAACAACACTTAGGATCCGTCCCCCCACCCAAAGGTGGAGGGAGGCTACCCTCTTGTCCACCGGGGTAAACCCCAATGAACAGCATAAAATGCATTAAAGTATATATACAGTGGTGTGAAAAACTATTTGCCCCCTTCCTGATTTCTTATTCTTTTGCATGTTTGTCACACAAAATGTTTCTGATCATCAAACACATTTAACCATTAGTCAAATATAACACAAGTAAACACAAAATGCAGTTTTAAATGATGGTTTTTATTATTTAGGGAGAAAAAAAATCCAAACCTACATGGTCCTGTGTGAAAAAGTAATTGCCCCTGAGCCTAATAACTGGTTGGGCCAACCTTAGCAGCAATAACTGCAATCAAGCGTTTGCGATAACTTGCAATGAGTCTTTTACAGCGCTCTGGAGGAATTTTGGCCCACTCATCTTTGCAGAATTGTTGTAATTCAGCTTTATTTGAGGGTTTTCTAGCATGAAGCGCCTTTTTAAGGTCATGCCATAGCATCTCAATTGGATTCAGGTGAGGACTTTGACTAGGCCACTCCAAAGTCTTCATTTTGTTTTTCTTCAGCCATTCAGAGGTGGATTTGCTGGTGTGTTTTGGGTCATTGTCCTGTTGCAGCACCCAAGATCGCTTCAGCTTGAGTTGACGAACAGATGGCCGGACATTCTCCTTCAGGATTTTTTGGTAGACAGTAGAATTCATGGTTCCATCTATCACAGCAAGCCTTCCAAGTCCTGAAGCAGCAAAACAACCCCAGACCATCACACTACCACCACCATATTTTACTGTTGGTATGATGTTATTTTTCTGAAATACTGTGTTCCTTTTACGCCAGATGTAACGGGACATTTGCCTTCCAAAAAGTTCAACTTTTGTCTCATCAGTCCACAAGGTATTTTCCCAAAAGTCTTGGCAATCATTGAGATGTTTCTTAGCAAAATTGAGACGAGCCCTAATGTTCTTTTGCTTAACAGTGGTTTGCGTCTTGGAAATCTGCCATGCAGGCCGTTTTTGCCCAGTCTCTTTCTTATGGTGGAGTCGTGAACACTGACCTTAATTGAGGCAAGTGAGGCCTGCAGTTCTTTAGATGTTGTCCTGGGGTCTTTTGTGACCTCTCGGATGAGTCGTCTCTGCGCTCTTGGGGTAATTTTGGTCGGCTGGCCACTCCTGGGAAGGTTCACCAATGTTCCATGTTTTTGCCATTTGTGGATAATGGCTCTCACTGTGGTTCGCTGGAGTCCCAAAGCTTTAGAAATGGCTTTATAACCTTTACCAGACTGATAGATCTCAATGACTTCTGTTCTCATTTGTTCCTGAATTTCTTTGGATCTTGGCATGATGTCTAGCTTTTGAGGTGCTTTTGGTCTACTTCTCTGTGTCAGGCAGCTCCTATTTAAGTGATTTCTTGATTGAAACAGGTGTGGCAGTAATCAGGAAATTGAACTCAGGTGTGATACACCACAGTTAGGTTATTTTTGAACAAGGGGGCAATTACTGTTTCACACAGGGACATGTAGGTTTGGATTTTTTTTCTCCCTAAATAATAAAAACCATCATTTAAAAACTGCATTTTGTGTTTACTTGTGTTATATTTGACTAATGGTTAAATGTGTTTGATGATCAGAAACCTTTTGTGTGACAAACATGCAAAAGAATAAGAAATCAGGAAGGGGGCAAATAGTTTTTCACACCACTGTATATTACATTTTACAGATAAATTGTTAATTTCATTTAAATGTTTGCTGTTAATAATTAAACATGTGGGCAGAAGAGCTGCTGACTCAAAGTAAGGGGATTCACATCCCAGGTGTCACCTGCCTGGAGTTTCTCTTTTCCTTGTGGGTTTCCTCTGCTTGCTTTGGTTTCCAAAGGCATACAGGTGAGGGGATTTGGAGATGCTAAATTGACGTTATTAGTGTAGGTGTTGTGACGATGCAGGTTCTGCTCCATCTTGCATTTGGGAGCCCTTGAACCCAATACCATCGATAATGTCACCGATGAGCTCGGCAGTGAGGCACAACAAATGGAGCAAGGGGATGATGGCGTAAAAAAGTGCCAAATGCTTTTAATTTAAACAACAACCCACAAAACAAAGTCCAAATGAAATAAAGTGCAGTGCTTTTCAAAATCTTCCTTAAATAAATAATCCATTAAAACAGAAGTGAAGTGGAGGTTAAAAAAAACAATACATGAATCCTTTAAAACAAGGTTAAAACAATGGCTGGAAGCAATCCTTTAAAAACACAAAGCCCGGTGTCTTCTTTTACCAGGCGGCCCCCCTGCTTCTCCCATCTGGGCCCCGCAACAGGAGTGCCGCCCTACCAGCAGCTGACCTTCTTCCCACACGACTGATCTGGAGGCTTCCTGATCCCTGGCTTCGGTTTTGCACTCTCCAGATCGAGACTTGGCTTCCCCAATGACCAGGACGCTCACGCCAGGGAATTCACCTTCCAAGCCTCCCGACTCCCGCTGTCTTCCACAGCGAGCCATCCTTCTGCTGGTCACTCCCGGTCCTCACAATACTTCGCGGGAGCGACCACTACCGTCTGCCCTAGTTGTTGGCCAAACACCCGGTAGGGCTCACTGTCCAGCTGCCTTCCTGCGAGCGCTTGCTTGCTAGCACTATCTCTCTCTGTCTCTCACACACACCAGCTTTCTCCTCGCTACTTCCTGCCTTCTTTTCCAGCAACCTCTGTCTCTCTCTTTTCTTTTTCTTTTTCTCTCTCCCTACGAGCTGCCTCACGCTTTTATTTATGACGGGGACGTGGTTCAGCTGTGGCAATCGGCAGCTCTCGGGAACAAATACGGATGCGGACGACTCCTCGCCTGTGCACTTAAGCAAGGACCGCCCGCATCACGAACAATCCCGGGAACCGCTTCCGCCACACTACCACGCCCCCTTTCTAAGCCGCGAGTGCGGCGATTATTTAATTAAAAAATGGCCTTTGACATGAGCTGTGGACCCGCTATACCACAGGTGTGCACTCATATTCACCCTGCAATGAGCTGGCACCTTGTCCAGGGATTGTTGCTGCCGAGTGCTCGTGCTTGCTGGGACTGGCATGGCTAGATGGATGGATGGAATCATTAAACATGTATAACGTAGATTTTTCAATGTTCTTTAAAAATTTTGAAGAATCAGAGTTCTAAGCTTACAGCTGGTTTAACATTTATTACAGAGCTCATTGTGTGACAATTGGTTACTTGGAAAAAGAAAGTGGAAGGACAGGAATTTGGAGTTGGTACATTAGACAGACACCGCACTGCTATGATAAATTATTCCATCCAGGGTCACACACACATTACAGCAAGCATCATGTGCATGGCAGGAACAATCCCTGGACAGGGCACCAGTTCATTGCTACCGCTATGCCACCATGACCCCACATGTTTAACACATGCTTTAATGAATTTCATCAAAAAAATGATACCAAGTATACACCTTAGTATTCTAAAATGTTCAGAGAGCTGTAATATTATGACTGTAATGTATTCTGTGTGGCAATCACTTTCTGCGCACTTCTGTGGGCGTAAAAGAAAGCCTGTTTAAGAAGCACGTAGTGATTAATGACTGGATCAGGGAACACTTGAAAAACAAAACATTTAATGTGCTAATTTAGTTAGAAGTTTACAACTTTCTACTTTAATGACAAAATAAACTATGACATTAACGTGGAAATGGCAAGATTAAAATTGACATTTCGACTTTAATCTCAACATAGACCTTCTTTTTCAGATGGTGGACTACAACTCACCTTTTCATGTTGACTTTGATATCTGACCACTTCTTTTTTTATATCGGGCACTGTGTCACCTTCTGACTGCCTCGCCACGCTGTGCCACCCTATCAATTCCTTTTGTTGCTCAAACCACTGCTCAAGCCACCTAATAGTATGTTTTTTCTTGCCTACACATCACTAAGCAGGACCTCCATTTCACATTCACTGAAATTCTTCTTTTTTCCGTGTGCTTTTGCCATTGTCTTTTAACAAAACACTGAACAGAAGAGGGTATTTATATTGATTTGCATATTCAAATATGTGAAATTCTGTGAGGAGTCAGAGTGAGGCTGTAGGTGTCTGCATGTTTGAGAAATTTCAGTTTGATTGAGATTTATAAGTGTGTGGGACTTTGCTTAGGTACAGTTTTATGAATCTGACTTTTTTGAGTGTATGCACGATTGCAGTTTTGTCCGTACGCCATGTTTTAGTGTGAATTCTACACACGCCATTATACATGAGGCCCCAAGTCTTCACAGTCCCGTTGCTTCCTGTTTTGCTATATGTTTGCATGACATGGACACTACCCAGAGATAGAACTCTTTTGGCACACTGGTTTGACTTTGTGTTCAATGAGTGGTTGCTGACATTGTCCTAAATGAGGCACATTACCTGCATTATGAGGGAACATCATCTACAGGCACTACAGCCATGTGGCACGATTCTCATTGTTGGACCAGGCCAAGGGGACACCCACCTAACACCTGGCTGTGGTAGATAGATGGTCAGTTCTGTAGGGTGACACTGGATCATGTGTCTGCCTGGAGGGTTGCCAAATCGGACCCTGAGGTGTTTCATCGTGTGGTGGGTACCAGTGCATGGTACCTGACCTGACCTGTATTTGCACATTTTTCTGTTTAAGATTATTATTTGGTAGAATATGACAAATATTATGCAGCACATGGTGGTCCAATCTATGACAGTGTAGGTTTGGGAAAACCCAATAACATGAGCACTGGCCCAGTGTGGGGGATGCTATAAGGGACCCCTTAACAAAGAGGCCTAAAATGGGTTAATGTCTGGAAATCCAAGGTCAGTAAATCCGTCCTTGGCCTGGTGATGGTTTGGTAACGCTGGGCGATGTCATCACTACCCCTGTAGTCTCCTGATTTTTAATATCGCAGTGTAAGTAACGCTGCCCATTAGTATTGTTGGTTGGTTTGATTTTAACTGTAAAAGTATAAGTAACAATCTGAATGACGTCAAAAGTTATTATTTTTATAATGGATAAATCCTCCGGGGAGGAGGCGCCGGGGAAGACCCAGGACACACTGGATGGACTATGTCTCCCGGCTGGCCTGGGAATGCCTTGGGATTCTCCCAGAAGAGCTGGAAAAAGTGGCCGGGGAGAGGGAAGTCTGGGCCTATCTGCTCAAGCTGCTGCCCCTGCGACCCGACCCAGGATAAGCGGAAGAGAATGGATGGATAAAAATTACACTATTTGTATACACTATTGGTAATGTTTTCATGTTCAGAGTTGAAAAAATGCAAAAAAGTAAAAGAAAGAAAGAAAAAAAGAGAGAACTGTACAAGTACCAAAACTGCAAAGTCCGTTTGTGTTTTCTAAAAATGAATCATTTTAAGCCACATTAAATTAATAAATGGTAAATCTTCATAATTGCAAATAATTATCTTTATAACTACATATAATTTACTCAATTAAAAAATGAATAAAAAAAAAACAAGTTTCAAAGAAAGGACCAATAATGGCGGTGGTCTCACCAAGGTGACCAGAGTTCAGATTTCAAGTCCTCCCTGCCCAGAGCCTGCATGTTCCCTCCATGTCCATGTGGGTTTCCTCCCGGTGCTCCGTCTTCCTGCCACACTCCATTAGCTGTTGTGAGTGGGCTCACCCTGCGGTGGGCTGGTGTCCTGTCCAGGGATTGTTCCTGCTTCGCACCTGACTTTTGTTAGGATTGTGCTCTACCATGACGTCTGTTAATTCTGTATTATTGATGTGTCCCACGATTAGTTTCATTCCTGAAACTCTCAGTGTATAGTAAGAAGGTAACGGTGTCTCTTAACATTACTGTTCTCATGAGATACAGTGGGATGCAAAAATTTGGGCAACCTTGCTAATAGTCATTATTTTCCTGTATAAATCGTTGGTTGTTACGATAAAAAATATCAGTTAAATATATCATAAAAGTGACACACACAGTGATATTTGAGAAGTGAAATTAAGTTTATTGGATTTACAGAAAGTGTGCAATAATTGTTCAAAAAAAATCAGGCAGGTGCATAAATTTGGGTACCACAAAAAAAGAAATGAAATCAATATTTAGTAGATCCGCCTTTTGCAGAAATTCCAGCCTCTAAATGTTTCCTGTAGGTTCCAATGAGAGTCTGGATTGTGGTTGAAGGTATTTTGGACCATTCCTCTTTACAAAACATCTCCAGTTCATTCAGGTTTGATGGCTTCCGAGCATGGACAGCTCTCTTTAACTCACACCACAGATTTTCAATTCTATTCAGGTCTGGGGACTGAGATGGCCATTCCAGAACGTTGTACTTGTTTCTCTGCATGAATGCCTTAGTGGATTTTGAGCAGTGTTTCGGGTCGTTGTCTTGTTGAAAGATCTAGCCCCGGCGCAGCTTCAGCTTTGTCACTGATTCCTGGACATTGGTCTCCAGAATCTGCTGATACTGAGTGAAATCCATGCGTCCCTCAACTTTGACAAGATTCCCAGTCCCTGCACTGGCCACACAGCCCCACAGCATGATGGAACCACCACCATATTTGACTGTAGGTAGCAGGTGTTTTTCTTGGAATGCTGTGTTATTTTTCCTCCATGCATAACGCCCCTTGTTATGCCCAAATAACTCCATTTTAGTTTCATCAGTCCACAGCACCTTATTCCAAAATGAAGCTGGCTTGTCCAAATGTTCTTGAGCAGACCTCAAGCGGCTCTGTATGTGCTTCATCTTCATCACTCTCGCATACAGCATCTCCTTGTGTAAAGTGCGCCGAATGATTGAACGATGCACAGTGACTCCATCTGCTGCAAGATGATGTTGGAGGTCTTTGGTGCTGCTCTGTGGGTTGACTCTGACTGTTCTCACCATTCGTCGCTTCTGTCTATCCGAAATCTTTCTTGGTCTGCCACTTCGAGCCTTAACTTGAACTGAGCCTGTGGTCTTCCATTTCCTCAATATGTTCCTAACTGTGGAAACAGACAGCTTCAATCTCTGGGACAGCTTTCTGTATCCTTCCCCTAAACCATGATGGTGAACAATCTTTGTCTTCAGGTCATTTGAGAGTTGTTTTGTGACCCCCATGTTGCTACTCTTCAGAGAAAATTAAACTTACAATGGACCCCCTTAAATACTCGGATTCACCTGTGTATGTAGGTCAGGGGTCACTGAGCTTACCAAGCCAATTGGAGTTCCAATAATTAGTTCTAAAAGTTTTGGAACCAATAAAATGACAACGGTGCCCAAATTTATGCACCTGCCTGATTTTGTTTGAACAATTATTGCACACTTTCTGTAAATCCAATAAACCTCTTTCCTCTAAAGCCATCATCGGCAAACTTTGTTAAAGTGGCGTCGCACGTTGTAAATTTACAGGGCGCGTTCAGGTTTCATTTCCACCAGTTTGTCTCATACTGAGACGTATTAGAAAAAAATTAAATGATTTCATTTTTTGGTATTTTATCGGGAAGATGCGGTTTCACTGCAGGGAGACTTTGATTTGTTTAATGGGAAATTAAAAAATGAAAACATTACACAAGCTAGTGCTGCTGGAGGGATACAGTAAAATCTACAGCTGACATGGCATTACGAGTACAATTTTGTGATATTTGAGACGGTATTGTGTTATTTAATGTATTTTATCCTTTCCAACTACTCTCAGTATTTCTGTACACTTTGATACTTTAACTTACTAGAGATGGCGTGTTAAGTGAAGAACAGGACTCAAGCCAATCGGACTGTTTGTGTAGGACCACATGAACCCATCAAAATACAAAATGTGAAAGCTGCAGAGCTCAGCAGAGGCGCGACTCGACTATTATGGGCTGGAGCTCAACTGTCTGTCCTCATTGTTTAAAGTGGTCAGCAGGGGGTCAGTCATGGGGGGCTGAGAATGGGCCACAGTGTTCACGAATAAGGGGGGCAAACCGACAGACGGCATTTACTGCGAGTGCAGGGCTTTGGAAATTAGGGGCGATTGGGAAAATATTCTGTTTGTTTATGAGAAGTTATTATTTTAAAATGAGAGTAGTTTACATAGCCACATTACTATGAAGTAGAAGAGCCTTTTGAAATTTATTGTCTTTAAGTAAAGCGAGTTTGAGAAGCAAGGCAGTTATGAGGAATATGTGAAAAAGTTTTAATCCAAATGGCAGGGACTTGAAAGTGAACTGATTCTTTACATCCCAATTGACGTTACTTCCTAGTAAGAATTGTTTTCTCTGAGAAAGTCTGTTAAGTCTATTCATTTTGAGTGACCTGCTTGGCTTCATGGATTGTTGGCACATTAGCAGGTTTTGTGCTGGATGCTGAGATGAAGACATCAAGACGCCAACTTGCACTGAAAACTTGGGTGTGGATGGCAGGACTGGCACTCCAGTGACCGTAACAAACCTCCGACTGTTCAGTGGGCTGCTGAGGTGTCACCTGCTGCATGGCTGCACTCAGTCTCAATAGCAAAAAATACCTATATTTTAAAATTGGCCAATTTTTCACTAATGCTACCTTCTAATGTGATGAACATCTCCAGAAAATGTGTTTTTGTTAAAATCTGTGATGATGAGGTCCAAAAAGTGTGATGATTTGACAAGGAATTACCCATCAGGAGTATCTCTGCTGCAAATCGATGATCTAATCCACCATAGAAACTGCACTCGCCCTTTTAACTCTGTAAATTCTGAATATCCTCATAGATACACTCCTTTTTCTCCTTTAAACACAACATCAAGCCTTTCTATCAGAACAGTCACACCTTCATCTTTGTTCAGGTCTTCTGCCCAAATTGACATCTCAATGCTCTCCCTGTAAGCGACAGTCCAACCCCAAGTGCATGTTTTTTATTTCTAAGCTCAGTAACCCGTGTTCATATTAAATCTTCAACATTCCAGCTCTCGTATGCCTTTCTCTTGTCAAATGCAGGCAGGATTCTATAATTAGCAGTCATACTCTTCTACGAATGTTAAACTTAAATAACAACACAACACCGTTTTAATGTTAGCCACACACTTTTTATTCTTCTCTCCTATAAAACGCTGCCATTGCGAGTAACCTCCTACAAACCCACTCTCCTCAAACCCCAAATGTCCTACTCCCAGTCGGGATGCAGTCCTGTAATCCCACAAATAGGAGCACATATATAAGATATAGAATTTAACAACTTAACAGAATGAAGCTCCTGATGCGCAGTTCAAGTCCAGCGAGGATATTCAACAAAGCTCTAAATATGACGGCTTTAATAGACCTGCCATTGCTGTGTCTAAACATGATGGTGCCGTGTAGATAAAGTGTTGTCATATCTACATGGTGGCACTGAAATGTATGCAAATCACCTTTAATGAAGGTCTGCAATGCACTTTGATCACATCTGAATTGTCTATGATTTGTAATTTTAAACTGTGAGGCAGAGGAGGAAATCAAGAGAAATGTGTCTTTGGCCAAAAACTTATGGAGGGCACTGTGACCCTGAAATGTGCTCATTATTTTTACTGACTTTATAAAGTTAATTCTACACTTTTATTTTCACAGGGCTTTCCCATTTCACATGTCCATACACTGAGGTGTCTAATGGCCTCCAGCTCAGGGCTGTCCATGTGAGAAGTGAATCTGAGAAGAGAAGGGCAGACACTTAAAGAGAGAGAAGAGTTTCCCACAGAGCATGGCCTCTGCCAAAGAAGATGGTGTGGATGAAAGAACGGTGGACATTAAAGAAGAGGACTGTGATTGGCTCACACCAGATGATGTGTGTGTGAAGCTGGAGGATCACGAAGAAAGAATTTCAGTTTTTAAAGAGGAGGAGAAGTGCAAGGAGGTGACTGTTACCATTAAAGCTGAGGATCTGAATGATTTCTCTGTTGGTCTTGAACTTCAAAAGCATGAAGCTGAGGAGATTTTCGAGCAAGATGCCTGTGAAGAATCTCCATCCAGTTTACAGCACTGGTCCACTAATACGGGACGACTGGCTACACAGGAGAATTCTGTAGAGCTGAAATCAGAGTTATCAGAGTCTGAAGAGAAAATCACAGAGGGAAATGGGAGTGAAGGAGAAGAGTCACCTGGGAGTTTTGGAATGAGTGAGTAATGTGATTAAATATAAAAGAAAGAGAGCAGTTATAAATTCTAACAGTGGGTGCTTTGATGTTTTTAGAAGATTGAAATGAGAGTGGAAAACACGTTTAATTGAATTTGGATAAAGACCACCTGCTCGTGTGCATGATAACAAACAATAGGTTACCTAATAAATGATAAATTAGAAAAACTTGGGTGAATAAGGAAAAATCTAAAGTGTTCAGCACACTACTTGAACATCATGAAGGTTTGACTGAAGCTGTGACGTATGTTAGGCTAACAGCGCATGACATTCAATGAGAATATCAAAAGTCATATTTTATTAAAGACGTATATTTGTTAAATTGTGTCAGTTAAGGCTTAAATGTCCACAAAAAGAAATAAAAAAGAATAAAATCCTCTCCCCTGTGCACTAAATAAGAGCGAATTTGCTTGAGCCAGTGCTCACCTCATCTTTCTAATAGTAATCTCGTGCACTTTGGCGTTAACAGTGACAAGAGCTACCTGTGTGAGCCATGATGACATTCAGGGGGTCTCAGGGTCTTCTTTCAGCATCTTGTGTTCTGCTCTCATCCTAAACTTGCTGGGGCATCATGGCCTGGACAAGTTGGCAGTGGTGTGAAATCTTCACTTGGAGATGATCTTGGGCCCTTCCGTCTCCCACAGTCACATCGGGTCAATTTGGAGTCACCACTCCACTTCACCTGCATGTTTTTGGGGATGAGGGGAAGAATCAGAATAACCAGAAACGCCATTCAGAGCCCCTGTGTAGAACAACTATGTGAAAAATAAAGCAGATGTGCTAAACACTGTGCCCCCCTAACACAGGCTTTGTGCCAAATTAGGTTCTAGAGGATGTAAATATCATCACATACATTACGATTAAGAAGAGAAAACCCAAATTGAGACACATTATTGGGTTGGAAGGCTCTGATTAGTCTTTAGAGATGATATTGATCACCCATTCCATTCCATTATGATCTGATGATATCAATAATAATAATAATAATAATACTGGTTTTTTTTCTTCAGAATAATAAACGCATTTTTCGCCATGCATAAACTTCATAATAAAGTGCTACTGCATATAGCATACACACAGAACAATTTCCCATAATGAACACATAATGGAACTAACAAAATGCATGTCTTAATCATACTCCACATTTCAAATCAAATAAAATGTTCAATTAGATATTTGTAGCCGTCTACTACAAGAAAAAGAAAATGAGACAGTCTTGGTGAACACTTAAGGTTCTTATCTAAGAACTAGGTTGACCCACCTTTTATGGCGACCAACTTTAAAACTGACCACTTCTTAAGGCAATTCAATATGTAGATCAATTTGATATTTTAAACAAATTCATTAATTTGGTTATATTGCATTTGAGCATTTTTTTTTTGTGATGAAATTTAAACTTTTTTTCTATAATTTCGAAAACTTCCTTGAATACTATATTCGGTGTGAAAACTCTATCACTGCCTGTTATCAGTTTTGCTTGTTGTGGAGTGACCACTACATGGACAACTACGTCCTCAGAGCGCTGTGCTCTTAAAAATGCTACATAGAGCTGACCATGGCCGAATACTGGTCGTGGAAGATATATTCCAACTTTAACAACAGTTTGTGCTTGTGATTTATTTATTGTTATTGCAAATGCCACCTTTACTGGAAATTGTCGTCTTCGAAGAACAACAGGCAATCCGTCAGTAGTATCCAGTATAATTCTAGAAAGAAATACTACTTCCCCTTTAGCAGTGCCAGTCAACACTTTTGCCTTTAAAATATTAGGCAGTAAATCTCGAATAATTAGTCGAGTTCCATTACACAGACCGCTCCTCAGATTTCGAATGAGAATTACAATGGTACCTTTCTTCAATTCGTGTGGTGAAATTCCAGAAAGATTCAAACTGTTTAAAAACTCTATTGGATAATTGGAGCGATCTTCATCCGTGCCATCTAATATTGAGTCATGGCTTAAGTATGTAACACATTCACCATCTAATAAATTCAGTACCTTCTCATTTAGTTCATTACAATCTTTGTTGATTGGAGTTAGTATAAACTTATTCACAAAGTTGGGGATATCTGCTACATGAAGTTTATCCCCAAAGATCTCCTTTACTATGTCACCTTTGCACAGCATGCTTGATGGTATTTCTATTAATTAGTTATTAATTAATTATTAATTCTTAACCTGTTTCATTTTCCACTTGTCTTTTGCTATTTTCTCTATTTTATTTGGTCCCTTGACCTGTTTTTAGTATCTCTGTTTTAATTCTCTCTTAATGTTTATTTTTAATATTTTGCTTTTAGTCCTGCTTGTTGTAACTGTACAGCGCTTTGGTCAGTTGTAATGCTGTGTTTTTAAGCGCTCAACAAATAAATATGGTATGGTATGGTATGGTATTAGTTCTTCATGTAGGCCAATATCATTAGTTAGAGTTCCTTCTCCAAGTTTTAATAACCAATCACTGAATTCTCTATCAACCGATCGGTTGTTCTTGATCAATTTCAAAGTATGGAAGTTCTTCCAGGTTTTGCTATACTTTATACAGGCTTCAACAATGGCTGTTCTGGTGACAAGTCTCCTCCAAGGACAAACACTTTACCACCAAAAGGAAAGTGCGTACTGGAATTTATATCCCGAATCAATCTATCCACTGAATTTAATGCGTGTGAAGATGCCATAGTGGATTCATCCCACACAACTAATTTAGATTCTCTGAGTGATTTTGCCACTTCTGAGCGAGGTGTAATTGCGGAAACTGTTGTGTCTAAAATATTTATTCCTAAGCGAAACTTTGAATGATATGTTCGTCCACTTGGAAGCAAATTAGCAGCAATGCCAGTAGAAGCACAGGCATGCACAGTTTCAGATCTTCCTCGTAAGGAATTTATTAAAGTTGTGCATTAGTATGTTTTCCCATTCCCACCTGGGCCATCAATGAAAAATAATCTTGGATTTGCTCCTTCATCTATGGCCTTCATGTTGACATTAAAAGCAGCTCTTTCCTCGGAATATAACATTGCGGCCATTGCTTCGGCCTTTTGTCTTTCTACGTCAGGATCATATTGTTGAATATCGGATTCCGGAAGATTAGCAGGAGGAATTGGCAAACCGTAATGTGTTATTTTTTTCCCTGAGGAATCGAGAATCTTGGCAATATCTCGGAGTGCAAAATGACAGGGCCTGCAATTTTGGCAATCTTGGTGGTCATTTTGCTGACCTTGTTGTCTTGTGTAATCTTCAGTTAGAGCTGCCTTATGTAATACCCATAAATCAGTAGCATTTGCAGGAGAACAGAAAACTAATATATACGCAAATATATCACGAAGATGCTTAGGCATACATACCAAGCTTGCATCAGTAAGAGTTTCGTTCCAGATTTCAGCATTTTCTGTCAAGCCACTGATTTTTGCAGCTTCTTGAAAAGTTGCATACACTTGTTCTGCTGAAGTTTTAAGGTCTTCGAAACTTTTGGCTCCTGATACATGTAAAAGGAGCAGCCATAGGAAATACCTTTCCGTGTCTTTCATATTGACGGAGTACATTCGGCCTATAACAGAATTGTGTCCTTTCTGACGTGGCTTCCACGTATCCTGACCATTTTCCGTTTTAAGCACATAATTTTCAGGTATTTCATAATAGAAATATTGATTTGCATTTGGATCTGTTTGGTTTAGTTTAAACCATGCAGTTAAGGTTGTGTCCTTGGTTTTAGCCCTTTCGAATGCCTCTGCAGCATTGCCTTGTCTAATAAGGACAGATTGTTGTTCTGGTAAATGCACTTGGAGGCGTACAATAGCATGACTGCGTTCATGTATGTGAAATCCAAAAATTCTCCATGCTGCTTCAGGAGAACTGACATATCTTGAGTCCAGATACGTTTTGATCTCATCACGGACAATTCGCTCAGTTAGGTCCACATTTGCGCAATCATGTCCTTTGTAAACGTATTTGAAGAGATATTTTACGCTTTGAATAGATGCACACACTTCAACGTTTATGTGACAGTTATACTTGAGCAGTAAGTAAGGATTATATCAAATGATTGTTAACTGTCCTGTCGTTTATAACAGCGCATACTCCTTCACGCCGCCTATAAAGTGGATACCCTTTTTTCTGGGTCCGTTTGTAGTTGAAACTCTTTTGGAAAACTTTTTGTGCACCCTTTGATATTATCCATGCAGGAAGCGTTGGGAAATTCTGCTCCACAGGGACCATGAATCATGGTTTTAGTCACGATTTCATATAACCTGGGTTTCTCAATTAAGTGAGGTAATTCTGCACATACTGCTTTTTTAATAAGCTCAGGAGTTTCTAGTTTCGATGCCCTATCTAAAATTAACAAAATATGAGCATGTGGCAGACCCCTTTTCTGAAATTCGATTGTATGAACGTTTGCATTAACTTTTCC
This sequence comes from Polypterus senegalus, assembly GCF_016835505.1. Classification (NCBI taxonomy): domain Eukaryota; kingdom Metazoa; phylum Chordata; class Cladistia; order Polypteriformes; family Polypteridae; genus Polypterus; species Polypterus senegalus. Next base: position 250,543,117 of record NC_053157.1, on the reverse strand, counting down.
TAAAACATGTTTTTTGTATAAATCGTTTAGGAGTTCTTTAAGTTTTATATTGAAAACACGTGCAACCAAGTCTGGTCTAAATTGGACTGGAGTTCCATTAAGATTTTCTGTAATTTCTGGCCATTTCGGATTGCAAGTCATGGTAATAAATAGATCTGGTTTGCCATACTTTCGTACAATAGCCATAGACTCTTGATAACTTTGCTGCATTTTTCTCGGGCTTTCTTAGAACGTTGATGGTAATACGATCATTTGCCCGATAGACAAATCGCCTTGTAAGTAGTCTGAATTGAGTTCCTGCCTCAAATTTTGATATGAGGACACCCTTAATTGTTCTTGGTGTTTTCTATTGAACTCAAGCCTATTGGCTTCCATCTTAACATATGAGTCCACGAAATATTGTTGTGTTAGTTTACCTCCATGAAGCAGCGGATTAAACGTGTCGTGTACTTGCAATTGGTAAGCGAAGTACATCATTTGTGTGAGTGTTTTATTATTAGTAGTTTTCAAATCAAGATGCCATCCTTCCTGACCATAAGGAAAAAATACTGGATATGTCTTTGCTTCTAAAAATCTGTGACATATACTGATTCTTTGAGATTTTGGCACAATCTGATTGTCCTGATTTGATTTTAAATGTACCAAAATGTCCCAATTGTGAGGTGGTTCCCCATCTTTACTTTGGAAAATCATAGCCACTTCGTTAACAATTTGTGGATTGTACCTTCTTATATCAGATTTCTTATCATACCTGATTGTCATTTTTATATCAGGAGGCGTCTCTCTTCGATTTTGAGCTTCAAGTAAAGCTTCTTGTTCAACTTGATGAAGAAGTTTGTATTGTTTCGCTAAATCATTATTATTAGCCATAAACTCGCTCAGTTCTCGCATCAAATCAGGAAGACAATTTTGATTTTCTCTATTAGTAACCCTTGCGTCTGCTGCCGAACTTGGTTCTAGTACATACAACTGTGCATATACTCGGTTTTCATCACCTTCAGAATGTAATGTTCCCACACGATGGTATATGGATCCATGAATTCTAAAACAATATGAACCGCGTCCAGGAGGGGTGGCCAATTTCACGCCAACAGATGCAAATGCAATTGAACTGAATATAAGATCGAATATTAGCCATAAAATTATTGGAGTGTAAATGCATGCATGTCAGCAGGTTTTGGAATAAATGACATTCCCTGTGAGGCTGAAGTTTAACATTTCCGTTCTTACAACACATAGTATATTCGTTCCTAGTATTTTTTTTCTAATGAGAAAAATTTTGCGCCACAATGTACACATTTTTCATTAAAAATACCACAACTATGTTGAAGAATGTCATCTTCGGACATGTCCTCCAAAGCAATTTTTTGTCCAGGCCTGTTACAAACTCTTTTCGCAACATTAATTTCGTTGCGTTGATCCTGTGAACGTTTTTCATTTCTTACACGCGTTTTCTCCCAAGCTTCTTGACTTAGGTTTTGCCTGTAGTTTTGTTTGCTTTCACCTTCAGCAAGCCGTGTTTCATCTCGAGCTTCTTGAGTTAGGTTTTGGCGCCAATTTTGTTTCCTTTTACGATCAGCACGGCGAGTTTCTTTGCAACATTCTTGTGTTAAACTTTTACGCCACTTTTGCTTGCGTTGACGTTCTGCAGCACGCTTTCTTTCAACCGTAAGAGCAGATTGTTGCTCGAGACAATCCTCAATTTGTGTGCGCTCCATGTGTACATCAGGCATGTAAGTGTTGGGAATGAGAACATCAAAGGGCTCATTAACCACGGTGGTATCCTTCAATAAGGGCGCGTGTAAATAAAGGCGAGCTTCAAAAGGGCGACCTCAATTGGGCGCGTGGCCGCGAATAAAGGCAAACACAACAAAATTATTACAGAAAATTTATTAGATAAAGGCAATGATTGAACGTATAAAAAGGCGAAAGTAAGAATAGTAAAACATCCAATTAATTAATGCATGAACTTCTAACAAACTATTTCTAAAGCTGTCTATATTTCGTTGTTTTCTGCTCTTACTCATTGTTGTGTTACACTTGAAGCTGTAGATTATGTGCAATGCCATGTAGATATTTTATTATTTATTATTACCTACTATTATTATCTATCTAATTATTATCTAAATTATCTACGAACGCCTTTATTCACCACGCTAAATTGAGGTCACCCTTTTGAAGCTCACCTTTATTTATACGTGTCTTTATTTCCCGCGCCCAATTGAGGTCGCCCTTTTGAACCCCCCTGATATTTACTACGCGGTGAGGCATTTGTACTCCATCAACATAAATTATTTCCAGAGACATAATTTTGTCTATTTTTCCAGCGCATCGCGCACAAAACCAAGGGAACGATCGGAGCACCAGAACTCTGCTCACATCATGTCGTTTCGTACCGCAAGCTGCAAGTAGTAAGTCTGTGATAAGCGGAATACCGCTACGCTTTCCACTCACGGGACAGAAGGACAATCCCGACCGCTTTTATATAGTAAGAAAGAAAGAAAGAAAGAAAGAAGAAGATATTGCACAGTCTGGAGTAGAAAATCATCTTTTACCTGGAAAAACGAAACTACAAATCCCATCGTGCATTGCAAAATGGACAAGGCGTGTGTGAAACTCCGCGCCTGCGTAGCACTCACGGGACGGAAGGACAATCCCGACGGCTTTTATATAGAATGATATACAGTGCCTCTGGAAAGTATTCACAGCGCATCACTTTTTCCACATTTTGTTATGTTACAGCCTTATTCCAAAATGGATTAAATTCATTTTTTTCCTCAGAATTCAACACACAACACTCCATAATGACAACGTGAAAAAAGTTTACTTGAGGTTTTTGCAAATTTATTAAAAATGAAAAAACTGAGAAATCACATGTACATAAGTATTCACAGCTTTTGCTCAATACTTTGTCGATGCACCTTTGGCAGCAATTACAGCCTCAGGTCTTTCTGAATATGATGCCACAAGCTTGGCACACCTATCCTTGGCCAGTTTCGCCCATTCCTCTTTGCAGCACCTCTCAAGCTCCATCAGGTTGGATGGGAAGCGTCGGTGCACAGCCATTTTAAGATCTCTCCAGAGATGTTCAATCGGATTCAAGTCTGGGCTCTGACTGGGCCACTCAAGGACATTTACAGAGTTGTCCTGAAGCCACTCCTTTGACATCTTGTCTGTGTGCTTAGGGTCGTTGTCCTGCTGAAAGATGAACCGTTGCCCCAGCCTGAGGTCAAGAGCGCTGTGGAGCAGGTTTTCATCCAGGATGTCTCTGTACATTGCTGCAGTCATCTTTCCCTTTATCCTGACTAGTCTCCCAGTTCCTGATGCTGCCACCACCATGCTTCACTGTAGGGATGGTATTGGCCTGGTGATAAGCGGTGCCTGGTTTCCTCCAAACATGATGCCTGGCATTCACACCAAAGAGTTCAAAGTTTGTCTCACCAGACCAGAGAATTTTGTTTCTCATGGTCTGAGAGTCCTTCAGGTGCCTTCAAACTCCAGGCGGGCTGCCATGTGCCTTTTACTAAGGAGTGGCTTCCGTCTGGCCACTCTACCATACAGGCCTGATTGGTGGATTGCTGCAGAGATGGTTGTCCTTCTGGAAGGTTCTCCTCTCTCCACAGAGGACCTCTGGAGCTCTGACAGATTGACCATTGGGTTCTTGGTCACCTCCCTGACTAAAGGCCTTCTCCCCCGATCGCAAAGTTTAGATGGCCAGCCAGCTCTAAGAAGAGTCCTGGTGGTTTTGAACTTCTTCCAGTTACAGATGATGGAGGCCACTGTGCTCATTGGGACCTTCAAAGCGGCAGAAATTTTTCTGTAACCTTCCCCAGATTTGTGCCTCGAGACAATCCTGTCTCGGAGGTCTACAGATGATTCCTTTGACTTCATGCTTGGTTTGTGCTCTGACATGAACTGTCAACTGTGGGACCTTCTATAGACAGGTGTGTGCCTTTCCAAATCATGTCCAATCAACTGAATTTACCACAGGTGGACTCCAATAAAGCTGCAGAAACATCTCAAGGATGATCAGGGGAAACAGGATGCACCTGAGCTCAATTTGGAGCTTCATGGCAAAGGCTGTGAATACTTATGTACATGTGCTTTCTAATTTTTTTTATTTTTAATAAATTTGCCAAAACCTAAAGGAAACTTTTTTTACATTGTCATTATGGGGTGTTGTGTGTAGAATTCTGAGGAAAAAAATGAATTGAATCCATTTTGGAATAAGGCTGTAACATAACAAAATGTGGAAAAAGTGATGCGCTGTGAATATTTTCCGGATGCACTGTAAGCAACTCTGCATGTTCTGAGGACAGTCTGGTCCTCCTGTCATCCACGACGTGTGCTACTATACTGAACAGACCTTCGCTGTCCCCACTCATATAAGGAGCACACAGGTAGGGCGACGAATTTTATTGGTCCTCCAGAGAGCCAGTGGCCCAGCATCTCTTGTGGTATGAGGTTTACAGAGATAAAGATTCACCTCTGATGCTGCTGACTCAAATATCGTTTTTATCTTTATTGACAATTTCTTTGTGTGTTCTGCAGTTCTGTTGGCGGGGAGTTTCTTTGAATCTCTCAGCTGTCATCTGTCACTCCGAGTGCGTCTGTGTGGTCGAGACACCGGCACTAAGCAGATTATGTGTCTGAGATTTGAAATCATCTGTGAAATACCTGTCCTTGTACCATTGTTTGATTTGGGGAAAAATCATTATGATGATATCTGTTACAGAATTAATAACTGTATAGTGACTATTCATATTCAATGCTTATTATGCATAATTAGTATTTTATTTAGGTCGAAAAACTAGTGTAAGAGCCATTTTCCTAGTTCTATAAAATGTATGTATATTTACTAGATGATAATGCATACAATATGGGAGGTTCCTAAAACCCCCGTGAATAGAATTGAGTTGGTATTTTCCTGTCATCTCTTAACAGTTTTGAGTAAACAATGTTCTTTAGTAAGTGTTTGGCCTTACCTTGTGTAAGGTATAGAGGCATACGGTTTTTTAACCGTGTCCTTGAAAGAATTCGTTTTATGCTCGCGTTCGTGCTTATGCACGGTGAGCTTGGCGCATATCTAAGTGCCAACGGCCTAAGGGTCTTTTGAGTGTGAAGTAACTCGTAAATTAAAAGATCTAAGTTTTGAACCGTATGTTTAAAGCATACAGAAGAAGAAGTAAATAACCTTTAAGTACAGAAGTAACCAAAGCTTCATAAGAAAAACTAAGTTTATAGAAGATACATTTTTTCCCTTTTTTTGCCTTTATTCTTTGTGTGTAACTATTTTTCTTTTTATTCTTGTATGGATTATTTGCCTTTAACTTTCACTAAATATTTTTAAAAACGAACTTTTGGACTGAGAGATTTCTTCGACACGCGTCTTACCCGTGCCTGACTTCACCTTACGCAAAGCGGCTACACTAAAGTTAAAAAACCTGCCTGAAGTTTTGAAACCTGCTTAAGATCTGAACCTGCCTAGGACTGAAAGTTTAAAACTGCCTTGGATCATAAAAGAAAGCAAGCCTGCATTTTCAATGCCATGGCATCTGAGTCCGGGAGCCAGAGAACATTTCGAACCCCCATTGAAAGTAACAGTGGTGTGAGTGGAAGTCACAACGATCAGGATGTTTCAATGGAAGATCATCTTGATGATGACATAAAGCCGTCCAATTCATTAATATCTAAACTTCAGTCTGAAATGGACTACAAATACAAACAATTATCTATTACAATGAAGACTGTAAATGAATTTTAAAAAATATGAATTTTATTGTGAATCTATAAAATCGATCATCGAGAACTCGTTCTTTAAACTGAGAATGGAATATAAAAGGTTAAACGACAAACTCTTATCCCTCCAGAGTAACGAAGATATACGGAAAATGCTACAAAAGGACTTTGATGCTAAAATGGAAACTTTTAGCACATTTTCGGAAAATACGATGGAATGGGTCTTTGAAGTACGTCAAAATATAAGCCTCAACAAGCAGCCTGACTTTTCGGCTAGCCAATTCAAGGATTACAGAACGACGAATGACTTTCCTGACGTCTCGCCAGAAGATAGTGTCTCACAGGTTTCCATTCAAAGTAAAAGTCATATAAGTTCTGCGGCGAATTCAGCCAAAGCCTCCCAAATCTCCGCAAAATCTAAACGTAGTACAAGTTCAGCCGGGACTTCTATGAGCGCCATCAGATCTCAAGAGGCAGCACACGCTGTGCTGTTGGCTAAAGCAGAAAACCAAAGAAAGCAACAGGCTCTAGATTTGGAAGAAATGCAGTTAAAAATAAAGAGAAAGGCTGAGGAAATGCAGAGAAAAGCTGAAGAAGCTCAGCTAAAAGCTAAAAGAGATCAATTGGCTTTAGAGGCAGCTATTGCAGAATCAGAAGCGAAATTAAAAGCACTTAAAGGGCGCAAACGCAGTCCTAATAGACTAAGCCAGAAACCAGATGTGAAATTTGAAAAGTCGTCAGATGCGAAAAGTTACAACTTTACAGATACGAATGAAAGTAAAAATAAACCTCAGCAACAAAACGAAGCACCTCTTCAACAATCGCTTTATGATAAGCGTTACGATCAACAGAAACAACAACAGCATAAAACTCAAACACCTTATGTGCCACACAAAAAGATCCCAATATTTGACGGCGATCCCTTGAAATATGTGGACTTTATAAGAGCATTTGACTGAGCTATCGATGAGGCAAGGAACCCGCAAGATAAATTGGACCTATTGGCACAGTTTACTAAAGGTTCACCTCACGAGATTGTTAAAAACTGTAAACACTTGTCACCGTTAGAAGGTTATCAAAAGGCCAGAAAGAAACTTGAAAGTCTCTATGGAAACCAGCTACAGAAAGCCGATGTCTACATGAGAAAAGAGAAAGGGCGATCGCAAATAAAGCCAAACGATGGAGAAGAACAGAACGATAATGCGAACTTTCTTGGCGAATGTATAAATATTATGCCCAACTTACAAAGCAGACAACAATTTGAAAGTAAGGATAACCTTCCTACTAAAGTCTCCAAATCTCCTCAAGACCTACTAGCACCGTGGCAGTGCAAAGTACAGAGTATTGAAAGTACGGAGAGCAGGCGAACACCTCTCGCCGATCCAGTGAACTATCTTAACGAACAGCCAACATCAGCTTTAGATCCCGCGTACAGCTCAGCTCCACAAAGCCATACCTTCAAGAAGGAAAAGGACAAAACTGAGCAAGAGAAGAATCTTTTGAAAGACGTCCCAAGAGAAAGCAGCTTTGTTACAAACTTTTCTACAGCGGACGAAAAAATGGATACAGACACCTCAGTCAAAACGGCGAAGACAGCTGGACGTATAAGCGGTAAGCACTGTCTTTTTTGCAATGAAAATCACGATCTTAACGAATGCAGTTCAATTCAAAATCTAACCTATGAAAATAAAATTGACTTTTTGAAATCTAAAGACTTGTGCTTTAAGTGCCTTAAACAAGGACATTTTAGTAAAGTCTGTGAAGAAAAGATTAAATGCCAAATATGCTCTCAGTTACATCCAGTAATTCTGCATATGAATAAGGAAAAAGGGACCGGCGATACAGCCGCACCTCCTAAAGAGGAACACGTTATGTCGGAAGAGAAAAACATTTCTTTTGCCCAAATTTTTGTTGAACCAATAGAGACTTGTTCTGATACCGGGGCCGGTAAAGAGTGTGTCTTAGCTGTGACTCCAGTTCAAGTTGAGTCTGAAACGAATGAAAAATGTGTAGAAACATATGCTCTAAAAGTCTTTGACAGCTCAGCTACATTTGGCACTGAAAGTCTGCAAAAGCAGTTAAATCTTTCAGGAAGAAAGTCTCACATCTACATCAGCACTGTAGAAAGAGACACAGTAAATAGTCAGAAATTAGTAAAGTGTACAATCTTAACGGAGTTACAAGTCTGTGAGATAGAAGAAAATACATTTTTTGATACACCAAAAGTGTACACACTAAACTCTGTAACAGTGAGAAGGGAGAACATCCCTAAAGAAAAAGAAAGACTGCAAACATGTTCAGTCAATTGTGTAACAATAAAGCAAGTAGAACAAATGTTACTCAAGCAATACAATTTAGACTTTCCAGAACGCGACTGTGAAGAAAAAGAGGAAATGTCACAGGAAGACATTAAATTCATACGCAAAGCCTCAGATACTGCAAGTCTAGTGAACGGACACTATTGCATTAATCTGCCCTTTAAAGATGAAACACTTAAGGTACCAAACAATCGTTGTATTGCAAAACAACGTGCTATAGGACTTAAAAGGAAACTTACAAGGTTCCCGACGTTTCATGAAGATTATAAAGCGTTCATGAAAGACATTTTAGACAAAGGATATGCCATAAAGGTACGCACTGAACAGCGGACCCTCGAAAATGAAAAAATATGGTACATCCCTCATCATGGAGTATACCATCCAAAGAAAAACAAAATAAGAGTAGTGTTTGATTGTACAGCCACCTATCAAGGTTTTTCTCTAAACGAACAGTTGTTGAAAGGACCTGATTTAACTAATACACTCATTGGAGTTCTTACAAGATTCAGAGAGGAACCAATCGCTCTCATGGCACCATTTAAATTTGTCACTATACCAAGATTAGAACTTACAGCAGCAGTGATTGCAGTCAAAATGGACAAAATGTTAAAACGTGAACTGCAGATTCCCCTGCAAGAGACAATCTTTTGGACTGACAGCACCACAGTACTAAGGTACATCGCAAATGAAAGTACACGCTACAAAACCTTTGTTGCCAACAGAATCGCAGTGATAAGAGAACACACGCAACCCTCGCAATGGAGGTACGTCTCATCTGCGCAAAATCCTGCGGATCAGGCATCAAGAGGTTTGACAATAGAAAGCTTCATTAAAAGTAAGACTTGGATACAAAGCCCGAATTTCCTATTACAGCCAGAGCACGAATGGCCTAAGAGACCGGATGAGGTGGACTTGTCTACTAGCGACGATCCGGAAATCAAAAGTGTATTGAGGCTCAGCAAATCAGCAATGCCAAAAGAGGCAAACCACCCTGCAACCATTCAGAAGAATTCACATATTGCCACTCTCATTATGCTACAAGTTCATAAAGAAATTGGACATTGTGGGTGTAATTACAAGATGCTACAACCTGACACTCCTGGGTAAAGACAATGCCAATTGCAAAAGGGGCAGTCAGAAGAGTTTGTGTGCAGATCCAGACCAGCACACTGGACAGACTTGTGAACAAACTGTGCCTGCTCCAGGAAACAACAATGATTAAAATGACTCATTTTCTTTTTGCATGCCTAATTTTAAAGCCTTTTAAATTTAGTGCTTGTGTTTTTACATTAGAGTTTAAGCTATAAAGTTTCCTAAACTTAATATTTGTGTTTTTATAGTAGAAACTAAGTTAAGCTTCTTAAGGTTTGTTTTAATTTTGATAAAGTAATGAAGGCTCTTATCAAGTAAAGTTAAGTAATTGATTTCTGCCTTAGCATAAACAATTAGGGGCCGGATGTGTAAGAGCCATTTTCCTAGTTCTATAAAATGTATGTATATTTACTAGATGATAATGCATAAAATATGGGAGGTTCCTAAAACCCCCGTGAATAGAATTGAGTTGGTATTTTCCTGTCATCTCTTAACAGTTTTTGAGTAAACAATGTTCTTTAGTAAGTGTTTGGCCTTACCTTGTGTAAGGTATAGAGGCATACGGTTTTTTAACCGTGTCCTTGAAAGAATTCGTTTTATGCTCGCGTTCGTGATTATGCACGGTGAGCTTGGCGCATATCTAAGTGCCAACGGCCTAAGGGTCTTTTGAGTGTGAAGTAACTCGTAAATTTAAAGATCTAAGTTTTGAACCGTATGTTTAAAGCATACAGAAGAAGAAGTAAATAACCTTTAAGTACAGAAGTAACCAAAGCTTCATAAGAAAAACTAAGTTTATAGAAGATACATTTTTTCCCTTTTTTGCCTTTATTCTTTGTGTGTAACTATTTTTCTTTTTATTCTTGTATGGATTATTTGCCTTTAACTTTCACTAAATATTTTTAAAAACGAACTTTTGGACTGAGAGATTTCTTCGACACGCGTCTTACCCGTGCCTGACTTCACCTTACGCAAAGCGGCTACAACTAGGCTGGCACCATTCTACCCAACAAGCAAATAAGAGGGCTGATTACAATTTCTAACTAATCTACGTCCATTTGTTAATGATTTATATTTATTTACCAGTTCAGTTAAAGTCTGTGTCCCTTTCCTCCCATCTACCTACACATTCACTGAAAGGCTAATCAAAGGGATTTTAGTCAAAATAGCTTATGCCTAATTATTTAATTAAACAAATAAATTGGTCAACAGAAGCTTACTGGTAGATGGAATCGTGGATCTAAATAATCTAGAAGGTGACATCTTCCAGAACTGAAAGTGGCTGGTTGTCCAGGCTTACAAATTCCACTGTTTTTTCTGTCACAGTAAGTCTTTGGCGTTCTTGCTGTCAGTATTATAAGGTTGTGTTTTGTAAGTGCTGCCATTATGGGAGGCCGAGTGAGAGTAGGCCAGTAAGCTAGACTAAGCTTGATGGTCACCTCAGCCTTTGAACATCTCGTTCTTCACACCAGTCCCTTTTGTGTTGACTTCTCAGATGATGAATAATATTTGTATTTTTGACAGTGTTAGCAGAGAATACTCCATCACTGACTTCTTTTTGCACAAATATTACAAACCGCAAATTTGTTATATCTTGTAGAAAGGCAATAAAACTGTTAGACTGGCGAGGACATGTTTCTGTATTTTGGTAATGTTGGAACTTTGTCTTGCATGCTTTTTATCATTCAGAAATCATCGGTCAAGTCATTTGGAGTGAAAATTGTCTCATTTAGATTTGTGATTGATTGATCAGATGAGGCCTGTCTTTCACATGAAAAGACCACACACAAAGTGACCAGACCATAAATGGCACCTCAGTGTGAAGAAGAAACTCCAACCAGTGTGCCACCACTTTACTTGTACGGTTTCATTTATTTTAAAAGGCGGCTAGTGGTTAGGAATTTGTACATCAAACCCTGAAGTTGCAGGTTCAAATTCAGCTACTGACACCATGTGACCACGAGCAAGTCACATGACCTGTCTGTGCTCCAGTTGGAAGAACAAGAGAAATGTAACTTATTGTTTCTCAAATGTTGTAAGTAGCCTTGGATAAAGGTGTCAGGAAAAAAAAAATAATGATATTTAAAATGTTTGTGTTATTTCAGAATTGCAGAAGAATAGCAGCTTCTCTCCACCCTCATTTGGTCAGCACTCTCTTAAATACAATGAGAAAGGTATGAAGATTCACACAGGAGAAAAAACATATTGTTGTCATGAATGTAGTAAGTCATTCTCAAGGAAAAGCAGTCTTCAGAACCACAGAAGAAGCCACACAGGAATAAAGCCATATTGTTGTCACGAATGTGGCAAGCATTTCTCAATGATTAAGAATTTTAACAGACACAAAAAAATTCACTCTGCTGTGCAGAATCCCCATTGCTGTAAAGAATGTGGCAAACAATTCTCAAAGAGATACCTTCTTGTGTACCACAGAAGAATCCACACAGGAGAAAAACCTCATTGCTGTCCGGAATGTGGTAAGTCGTTCTTAATGAGAAGCCATCTTCAGAGGCACACAAAAATCCACACAGGAGAAAAGCCTCATTGCTGTCCAGAGTGCGGTAAGTCGTTCTTAACGAGAAGCCATCTTCAGAGTCACAGAAGAATCCACACAGGAGAAAAACCTCATTGCTGTCCAGAATGTGGTAAGTCATTCTCCTGTAGAAGCCATCTTCAGAGTCACAGAAGAATCCACACAGGAGAAAAACCTTATTGCTGTCCAGAATGTAGTAAAACATTTGCAACCACAAGGTTTCTTCAGATGCACAGAAATGTCCACACAGGAGAAAAACCTCATTGCTGTACAGAATGTGGTTATTCTTTCTCAAGTAGAAGCAGTCTTCAGAGGCACAAAAGAATCCACACAGGAGAAAAACCTTATTGTTGTCCAGAATGTGGCAAACAATATTCTGACAAACTCAGTTTTCAAAGGCACACAGAAATTGATACTGGGGAGACGCCATATTGCTGTTCTCAGTGTGGAAAAAGTTTTTTCAACATTAACTGTTTTCGAGTACACACACAAACTCACACAGAAGAGAAAATGCAGTTTGTCTGTTCTGAATGTGGCAAAATTTATGCAAGCAAGAAAAGTCTTAATAAACATACCAAAGTCCATACTGGAAAGAAATCTTTTTCCTGTTCTGAATGAAGCACCTTAAAGAGTCGCATCAGATTTCACACCGGAGAGAAACCTCACTGTTGCTTGGAGTGTGGCAAACAATTCTCACACCTTAATTCTCTTTATAATCGTAGAAGTCATACTGGAGAGACGCCTTACAGTTGTATTGACTGTGGAATGCGATTCTCATAAAACAGTTCTTTTCACAATCATATAATAATTAATTCTGGTAAGAATCAAAGCTGTTCTGACTGTGGCAAGCTTTTCTCAGAGAGCATGACTCTTAATAGATCACATGAGAGTTCACTATGGAGTGAAACCTTATTGCTGTCCAGAATGTTGCAAACAATTCTTAAGTGCAAGTGCACATAGATGCCACAGAATGATACACACTGGAGAGAAGCAGTACACCTGCTCTGAATGTGGTAAAGGGTACTCTTCCAGTAAACTTTTTTGGAGACACACACAAAGTCATATTGGAGTAAAGCCTGTCTGAGAAATGACAAATGAACTGTCCACTGGCTCCTCAACCAAAAAAAATAAAATAAAGTGAAATCTTCTGAATGAGGTAAAGGACTCAGTTTAAATTAGTTAATAACTATATAGGAATAGTGGAGAAAACACTGAAAGTGACAAACAGTTCATAAATGTAACGTCACCTCAGAGCCACATATGAATGTGGAATGAACACACTGGAATTCAAGACATTTCACAAACAGCAAGAATCTTCTTCAGCAACTTATAGGTGCAAGAAAAACCTCATTGTTGCCCTAAAAGCAGAAAACAGTGGCCTTTGTATTCATAAATGACTGGCTTACTTGTGGTAAGCCTCTTAGCTGTTCTGAATGTTGAAAGTGGTCCTCTTGTATCAGCTGTCATCAGCAACACGTAAGATTTCAAGAAGGACTCAGAAACTGTACTGCCAGTACGTCTTCCACACAGGGACTGATCATCTCTGCACCAGTGCTGTGACATAAGATGGTGAACAATACAAACACCAGACAACAGAATGAGGAATTTAAGAAGACCTAAATACAAATAAAATGAAACATTCATGGTTGAAAGAGAAATGTTTAAGACCTCAAGCGGGAGTCACATCAGCATGCTAGGGTGAGCACGGGGGACCACAGTTTTGAAGAATATCAATTAATGTATAGAAGGAATCTTCTTCTTCTTTTGGCTGTTTCTGTTAGGGGATGCCACAGCGGATCATTTTCTTTCATATCTTTCTGTACTCTGCATCTTGTTCTCTTACACCCATCACCGGAATGTCCTCTCTTGCCACATCCATAAACCTTCACTTAGGCCTTCTACTTCTCCTCTTCCCTGGCAGTTCTATCCTTAGCATCCTTATCCCAATATACTCAGCATCTCTCCTCTGCACATGTCCAAACCAAGCATCTTTAACTCTGCTACCTCCAGCTCTGTCTCCTGCTTTCTGGTCAGTGCCACCGTCTCCAGCCAATATAACATAGCTGGTTTCACTACCATTCTGTAGACCTTCCCTTTCACTCTTGCTGATACCTGTCTGTCACAAATTACTCCTGACACTCTTCTCCACCCACTCCACCCTGCCTGCACTCTCTTCTTCACCTTTCTTCCACAATCCCCATTACTCTGTACTGTTGATCCCAAGTATTTAAACTCATCTACCTTCACCAACTCTACTCCCTGCCTCCTCACCATTCCACTGACCTTCCTCTCATTCACACACATGTATTCTGTCTTGTTCCTACTGACCTTCATTCCTCTCCTCTCTAGAGCATATCTCCACCTCTCCAGGGTCTCCTCAACCTGCTCCCTACTATCGCTACAGATCAGAATGACATCAGCAAACATCATAGTCCATGGGGACTCCTGTCTAATCCCGTCTCTCAACCTGTCTATCACCATTGCAAATAAGAAAGGGCTCAGAGCTGATCCCTGATATAATCCCACCTCCAACTTGAATACATCTGTCACTCCTACTGCAGACCTCACCACTGTCACACTTCCCTCATACATATCCTGTAACACTCTTATATACTTCTCTGCCATTCCCCACTTCTTCATACAATACCACAATTCCTCTCAAGGCATCCTGTCATATGCTTTCTCCAGGTCCACAAGGACATAATGTAGCTCCTTTTGGCCTTCTCTCTAAACTTATCCATCAACATCCTCAGAGCAAACATCACATCTGTGGGGATCTTTCTTGGCATGAAGCCAAACTGCTGCTCACTAATCATCACCTCACTTCTTAACCGAGCTTCCACTACTCTTTCCCATAACTTCATGCTGTGGCTCATCAATTTTATCCCCCTGTAGTTACTACAGTCCTGCACATCCCCCTTATTCTTAAATATCGGCACCAGTACACTTCTCTACTCCTCAGGCATCGTCTCACTTTCTAAGATTCCATTAAACAATCTGGTTAAAAACTCCACTGCCATCTCTCCTAAACACCTCAATGCTTCCACAGGTATGTCATCTGGACCAATGGCATTTACATTATTCATCCTCTTCATAGCTGTCCTTATTTCCTCCTTACTAATCCGTTGCACTTCCTGATTCACTATCTATCTCCCAATCATTGAACCTATTTTCTCTCTCGTTCTCTTCATTTATCTCTCAAAGTACTCTTTCCATCTGCTTTAAATACTCTTCTCACATGTGAATATGTTTCCATCTTTATCCTTTATCACCCTAACCTGCTGCACATCTTTCCCTGCTCGGCCCCTCTCTGTAGCCCACTGGTCCTTTTCTCCCTCCTTAGTGTCCAACCTCTCATACAACTCATCATACGCCTTTTCTTTAGCCTTCGCCACCTCTCTCCTCACCTTGCTCCTTATCTCCTTGTACTCTTGTCTACTTTCTGCATCTCTCTGACTATCCCACTTCTTTTTTTCCATCCTTTTCCTCTGTATACTCTCCTGTATTTCCTCATTCCACTACCAGGTTTCCTTTTCCTCCTTCCTCTTTCCAGATGTCATGCCAAACACCCTTTTTGCTGTTACCCTTACTACATCAGCTGTAGTTTCCCAGCTGTCTGGTGACTCTTCACTGCCACTCAGTGCCTGTCTCACCTCCTCCCTAAACTCAATCTTGCAGTCTTCCTTTTTCAACTTCCACCATTTGATCCTTAGCTCTGCCCTCAGTCTCTTCCTCTTCTTGATTTCCAACATCATCCTACAGACCACCATCCTATGCTGCTTAACTACACTTTCCCCTGCCACTACTTTGCAGTCTTCAATCTCCTTCAGATCAACTCTTCTGCATAGGATGTAATCTACCTGTGTGCATCTTCCTCCACTCTTGTACATCACCCTATGTTCCTCCCTCTTCTTAAAATACGTATTTACCACAGCCATGTCCATCCGTTTCGCAAAAGCCACTATCCTATGACCTTCTTCATTCCTCTCCATGACAACATACCTACCCATCACCTCCTCGTCTCCTCTGTTCCCTTCACCAACATGCCCATTAAAATCCGCTCCAATCACCCCTTTCTGTTCATCACTTCACTCCAAAGATCTTCTTTCTCATCCATCACACACCCAACTTGTGGTGCATATGCACTAACAACATTCATCATCACATCTCCAATTTCTAGCTCCATAATCATTACTCTGTCTGACACTCTTTTCACCTCCAAAACACTCTTGACATACTGTTCCATCAGAATAACACCTACTCCATTTTTCCTCCCATCCACCCCATGATAGAACAATTTGAATCCACCTCTGATCTACCTGGCCTTACTCCACTTCCATTTAGTCTTTTGCACACACAATATATCAACCTCCCTTCTCTCCATCATATCTGCTCACTCTCTCACCTCACCAGTCATATTGCCAATATTCAAAGTTCCTACCCTCAGTTCCACTCTCTTTACTTTCCTCATCTCCTCCTGCCTTCGGACACGTCTCCCTCTCTTCTTCTCCTTCTTCTTCTTCGGCCAACAGTAGCCCAATTTCTCCCAGCACCCTGTTGGCTAACAGTACTGATGGTGGTTTTTGTTAACCCGGAGCTCGACTGATCCGGTATGGAAATTTGTATTGTTGTCTGCATATTGATTTGGCAAAATTTTACACTAAAAGCCCTTCCTGATGTAACCCTCCCCATTTATCCGGGCTTTGGACTGGCACGAAAAAACACACTGGTTTGTGCAACCACTGTGACTGGGTTATACAAGGAATATTATTAAAATAATAATAATAATTTTTTGAGAAATGGGACACAATAATGAATGCAGAAACATAATGAAAATCCAATGAACTGATTTTATTTCTGACATATAAAAGAAAAACAGAATACAAAGCAGAAACACACAGGGATCTTTGCTTCGCCAGCTGATAATTTGACAAATTAACCTAAAAATATAACTGATGTTCCTTTGCTCCATGTCAGCATATCCTGGGGTGGTTTGTGAAAGACACTCTATACTCCGAATGTGTTAGTTCAGGTTTCAGTTTGAGTTCAGCACCTTCTTCATATCGATACCCAAGACAACGTTGCTTCACATCGAGACTACAAGCTGGAGGCCACAGGAGCTCAATAAACTCCAACAGCAGGATGGACGATTAGAAAGCTCTGCTCTGAGAGAGTGTCAGTTACACAAAGCTTCAGCTTCTTTACTTGACAGAAAACTTCAAAAAGCAGATGTGGCCCTTCTGTACCCCCAGCACTGAAGGTCAAATTTTACCCCCTCACTACTCGGCATTGGTTCACTCTGCTTGGACTTTCTGTATTTTTAATTTTTTTGGCCACGCTCTTTTTACATTTCATTTCATTGATGTTCTCAAATGTGTTAGTATAGCTTGACTCTTACAAAGACTTATCTATAAAGGGTACATTGGCCATGAAATGCAAGAAGAGTTCTTGTAGGCTATGTGCATTAGAGATTATTAATATATGAGCATTTGGTGTTAATAATGAATTGACAATTAATAAACTGTTTTTATTGCTAATTTGTAATTGTGGCCTGTTGCCATTTTGTAGCTTTATCCTTCTTGACTGTGTTACTAGGACATGTTGCACTGTTGCCTCCCTAGAATTAAGTGCCACATCACCGACGCTCGGCCTCACACCCTTCATCACATGTGAGGCAGAATCCAAGATTGCTGATCCAACTGTTAATCCCATTCCCTGCTTTGCCAGTCCCTTGGCTGTGTGTGTATCGAGGTGTATGGCTGAAGCAAACCTCTCCTCAAGGAGTCTACAGCACCGGTCAGATGAAGGACTTGACGCTTTGTGTTTAGACATAAAACTGAGAATACCTCATGCTGGATATGCTGTAGACGAGTGAAAGGGAGTCCGGTGGGATAGGCTGAGGTAATAAGGTAAGTACAGTTAGACACATTCAGTCATTTTATGTTTAAATATTTATTTATTTTTTATCTTTTGCCTTTGTAAAACAAGGTACAATATTGTTCTGTTTGGGTTGATAGATGTCTTCTCCCGAACGGTAACTCTTCATTATACACACACACGCCTGCTTACCATCACCGTTTTCAAGAACACACGAGGCACATGGAGACTTGACTGTTTCCTTGTTTAATTTAGATCAGGGGTGTACAACATTGTTCCTGGAGGGCCGCAGGTTTTCATTCTAACCATTTTCTTAATTAATGACCCAATTTTGCTGCTAATTAACTTTTTTGCCCTTCATTTTATTTGACTTGCTATTTAAGACTAAGACCCCTTATCTGTTTATTTTATTCCTTAATTCGCAACCAAACAGTAATGAAATACAAAATGACCCAACACATGAGCAGATAACCTTTGCTGTCATACAGTATCAGAAAATAAAGAAAGTTGAAGGTCTCAGTGACACTGATCTGCTTTCTGCTGCGGTCAAACGCCAGTTCAGCCATAGAATTAAATAACTTGTTCAATTAACAACAATGATCAGCTTCTAATTAAGAAACTGGTTAGAGTGAAACTGGTGGGAGTTTGATACCCCCTGGCTGGTCAATCAATTTGGCTGCCATTTAAGGAAAGAAAGAAGCAATTCAGAGGATTCTTCAATTAACAAAGGGAAGGGAAGGGAAAAGAAGTCAATTAACAGCAGAAATTGGTTACTGATTAAAGAAAGTGTCAGGAAGGAAAACCTGCGGCCCTGTGGGGTCAGAGTTGGACACCCTGATTTAGATCAGGTATCAGCAAGAGTGAAAGGGAAGGTCTACAGGACGGTAGTGAGACCAGCTATGTTATATGGGCAGGAGATGGTGGCACTGACCAGAAAGCAGGAGACAGAGCTGGAGGTGGCAGAGTTAAAGATGATAAGATTTGCATTGGGTGTGACGAGGATGAACAGGAATAGAAATGAGGACATTAGAGGGTCAGCTCAGGTGGGACGGTTGGGAGACAAAGTCAGAGAGGTGAGATTGTGTTGGTTTGGACATGTGCAGAGGAGAGATGCTGGGAACAATGAGAGAAGGATGTTAAGGATAGAGCTGCCAGGCAAGAGGAGAAGAGGAAGGCCTAAAAGAAGGTTTATAGATGTGGTGAGAGAGGACATGCAGGTGATGGGTGTAACAGATCAAGATGGAGAGGACAGGAAGATATGGAAGAAGATGATCTGCTGTGGTGACCCCTATTGGGAGCAGCTGAAAGAAGACAAAGATGACGTCTACCTGAGAGCTGCACCTGACAACACGGCCTCAAACACCCTTACATTTTTAGAATAGGAAGTTTTAAGGTTTAAACGAGGTCGGACTTTAGTGTCTTTTAGCCCTTTGCTTATATCTTTAATTTGCAGCATACTTCGTCCAATAATTTAAAAGAAGATTAAATATACTGGAGGAGTTTCATCGACACTTCAGTCAGGAATACAACATTAGATGTTTCCAGATATACAGAATTACAGCTTGTCTATTTCTTGCATGGCAAGTTTGACGTTTTACATTAAATTCACAAAAAAACGAGGCATGTGTGTGACTGGGTCAGGCGGTGGGTGCTTCGACCTCGTCTATCACACCTACTGAATCAACTTAGAACTCTCAAAGTGTAATTTAATCTTATCCAAGTGTATATTTATTTGAAATCGATCTCCAGCTTGTTAGACAAGGTGACATTTCAGACCATTACTGCTTGAATGAATAAGAAGCATTTCAAACTTCCACTTCTGATTTTCCTCTGTCCCCGAAAGGAGATCCCAACCTTCAACGAGAATTCATTTTTTTGAGAATGTCGGAATTTCCAGAATATCAGAATTGACAAATCTGGAAACAAGAAGAAGGTGGTGAAGTTTAATGTCTAATGTGAAGTCAAGTGACTCAGTAGAACACCGAACTCTTATCAGTATGGCCGACATCTCACTGACCTATGAGTCCTCGGGTGAATTGATCCAGAAATGATGGATACCTTGAGTGACCAATGGATTGGGGACACTCTACAGTAGTCCCACCTGTCACTCGCTCCTACACATAGTCACTATTCCAGAGCTGCTGATACTTAGTCTATGTAGTGCCTTTCAGCAGTGCTGCACCAGCTGAATTTTAAACAGTTGACTTTCAATGACACTCAGGGTCATGCGGTTGTGAATCAACATGGGGACCCTTCTGGTCAGACAAGTATCTGTAGGTCTGAGGTGCCCCCTGTGGAAGAAATCAACATATTAATTATAGAAAGAAACTTTTCCCCTACTATGACAAGTCTG
Organism: Polypterus senegalus; assembly: GCF_016835505.1. NCBI lineage: Eukaryota > Metazoa > Chordata > Cladistia > Polypteriformes > Polypteridae > Polypterus > Polypterus senegalus. Next base: position 250,523,208 of record NC_053157.1, on the reverse strand, counting down.
ATAAAACCCCTTTGAGTCAGTAATCAGGCAGGAGGAAACTCATCCATTGCCTCTTTATTTACTCCTCAGAAGCCGAAGACGAAGTATTCATCACAGTAGTCTGTTAGAGAATGGTCAAAAAGAAGGGGCAGAGGACCATTTTATAAACAAGTGAATTTGCATAACAGTGCTGAATTAATGCCTGAATATCATTCTCTGATTGGTTTAAAGACATGAGGTACTTTAGCGTAGAACACAACCATCCTAAGATAAAAGTCTTTCTCCATAATGCCCTTGTTCTTCAATATCACTTGAATTCAGCACATATCCTGTTATGAAAACTGCATACGTGCCAACTGGCAATACTTACTATGGGCATTAAATTACATCACAGAGTTCCAGTTCCCTACTCGACATCCCCCTGAAACATTCTGCTTGTAAACTTGACCTTTTCAGCCATCTCTTTATGACAATTCTAAAACAAGCGCTTATATATTTCACTGTGCACTGCAAACCAAAATACTTAACTGCTGCTCCCTCCACATTACTCTATCACTCCCCACCCCTCACTATGACACACACACAGCTGATTGGCTCCTCAAATCCAATAACAATGGAGGCCCTGACAGCCGCACTCACCCTGCAATCTCAAAACCAAATTCACTCACAGATGTGCTGCCCCCCAAATCCTGTGAAATTCATTTTGACCCCAAACTAGAAACACAAAGATGACCTGAGCTTGTGGGGACATCAAGTGACCAGTAGAGGGTCTTGGTAAGTGATCACATGGTGTCAGATGGCTGATTGTTACACTGCAGTTATAAAGTAGACTAAACCCTGGATAGAGGGGCTCAGTGAAGGAGGTGTTGAACCTGTGCAGGAGGGTCATTGTGTGTGAGACACTATAAAATGACAGAGAGCCAGCAGGCCAGTCCAGATACACGCCTATTCTGGGGCTGTAGGGGGCACTGATTACAGTCTGCTTCTCATTGTGACACACAGCACTGCAAACCCCAGTGCTTGTCATTGTATCTAAGGAGGGACTCCCTGGCATCTTCTTTCCTGCCCAGTCCTTTATGTGCGACTCTAATCCTCATGTTGTCTCCACTGCACTCCACCTCCCAGTAACAGCGAGTCCCAGTCAGAGCCTCTCTGCGTAGAACATGAGACCAGCAGTTAAATCTCTCAGGATGATCAGGATATTCGGCTTTTGTCCCCTCATATGTCACCTTCTTGTTCCCTTCAGACAGACGGAGGTCTCTTTGTGCCGTGTTGATGTCCAGTGTGAGTGGACAGAAGTCTGCAAGGTGTGAAAAGAAAAGAAGTGAGAAAATCTGGGAGTGTGTAACGGGACTGGGGGGCGGAGAACAACACAGACAATGAACAAGAACCAATTAGGAGCTGTACTGACCAGACAGTAATAGTAAAGAGCTCATCTGATTGGACAGATTGTGTGGAAATTGAAAGTAAAATTCTAGAATTACAATATACGCCATAAGGTCACCGTCGAGGTCAGAGTTCTATTGGACTGTCCACACGTACCACTGGCTTTATTAAAATGGCCCTTTTTATTGTCACTGTCCACCTCTTTAATTTAGAATCAATCCTCTGTCACACTTCATCACCAAACTGAATTTTCCTTTCCTCATAATACAGTCCTGATCCTCATTCTGTCCCTTCCATTCCTAGTTTTTTGTTCTTCCATTTTCAGTACTCTACTAAACATTTAGTGGTCACCCCACAGGTCAGTTACAGAGAATATGAAAATAGAAAATAAAAATTAAATCTGAACTGCCTAAAAATGAAAAGGTTATAATGAATTGTCATAAAACTTGTGACTGACAGGTCTATGTCTTCTTAGAGAGTCAAGGCCGGGGGGCTGGCAAGAGGCAGGGCCTGTTAAAGACCATTGGGGCACTTCTTGTGTGATTTTGGGCTATATAAAAATAAATGGTATTGTATTGTATCGTGACTGGCAGCTCTATGATTGCAGCAAACAAGATGGCCATCAAGTGCTGGGATACGTGCAGTTCATGAAGAAAGTCATCATGGAGTGAGCTGAAGCCACTCTGGCAGTAAAGGGGAAATTTTAAAATCAAAAGACGCGGGTTCAAAATAATAAGGAGAGGAAAGAAGTTGAACTGAACTGTGAGGCCAAGGGGATGGAGCTGCAGCCTCACAGACTTTGAATTTGGCACCCTGTCATCATCTTGACTGTCAGGCCTGCATGTTCTCCTCGTGTCACTCCTGCTTTGATTCACGCACTCCACAGATGTGCATGTTAGGTTAATTGGCGACTCTGAACTGGCCTTGTGTCCATCAGTTATGTTTTGTTTTTCACATTTCTCTGTCTTACAGTGTCATTCACATTTGTCTGCTGTATCTCTTTTATTTGTCATTTTCTCTCTGTTATAGTGCCTTTCCTGTCATCTCTTATTACTGTACATTTTCTTCATATGTCTTTCATAGAGGGCTTTTCATATCTATGTATTATATGATGTCTGTCACATTGCTCTATGCATCTATCATATTTTTTCACATCTCCTACAGTATATAGTGACTTTAACATCTATGTATTTTATAGCGCCTTTTACATCTGTCTGTCTATTTGTATATTTTAAACAAAAAACCCAATTTTCTGACAAATCGGGTTAAGATGATGGTGACAGGTGATGGGTAGTGAGTACAGTATAAGAAAGTGAAACAAAGAGGCCGCACTGCTGACAATGAAGGCTCACACTGTCCTGCTGTGTGTTTGGAAGGTGCTGATTGGCTGAAACTGTTTATAGCAAATTGTCCCAAATGGAACTGCCATATAGCAATTAGAAATAAAAAGAAATACATAAAATATGAGAGGCCAAACAGGCCAAAAATCATATATTTTTGTACGAAAACTATTGGTTTAATTGGGAACACTATGATTTATGAATAATTAGTATCGGTTTGCGTGCATACTTAGTTGGTGTGTGTGTGAACAATACATTCATATGAACTATATTGGTTCGTGTGCGTATATTAAAGGTTTGTGCGTGAACATTATCCGTTTGTATATTGTGAAGGACAGCCGGGTCCCATGCCCGGCAGGGACGCCCCTGCTACTTATGTTCCGGGGGAGCCGCCATGGGCAGTCCAATACCTCCCCCGGAACGCTTGGTGGCAGCCTCCCTGGCCGACGGTGACTCCCCAACCGCTCGCAGGGCTCCATGGGAGATGGAGTCCTCCACAGCTTGGTTGGGGCCCGGCGTGGCCGCTAGGGGGAGCTGCCTGCTTCCCACAGCCCGGTTGGACGAGCTTTCAGCCCCACCTGGAGGTGCAATCGGGACCAGGTGGTTAATCACCTGGAACACTTCCGGGTGGGCTATAAAAGGGCCCAGCCACCACCACTCGGTGAGCCAGAGTTGGGAGGAAGAAGGAGACGAAGCTTGTCTGGGAGGAGTGGTGGAGAATTGTGAGTTTGTGCTTTGGGACTGTGTTTGGGCTATGTGGCACGGGGAAGACGTGTCACACAGCTGAAGAAAAAAATAAAGCCTGTGTGGTTTTGTACACGTTGCCTCTGCGTGGTCTGTGCCGGGTCGGGCGCTATATAGCGCCTTTTACAATATGCATACCACTGGTTTGTATATGAGCTATATTGATTTGCATGTGTATATCACTGGTTCCAGTTCGTTTGTTATTGGTTTGTGAGTGAACTGCATCGGTTTACGCTCACATGTTATCGGTTTGCGAATGAATGATATTGGTTTGCGTTCTGTGCCAGTCTAACAATGGATTTGCATATGCACTATATTGGTTTCATGCACGTCTTATACTGGTTTCATGACGGTAACATATCAGTTTTGCGCTTGAACTCTATTGGCTGTATGTGTGTACCAGTCTCGTACGAAACTTACTGGTTATGCGTGTGCACCCTATCACAACTTTGTGTATGAACTCTATCGGTTCTGCATGCGAACTATATTGGTTGTTCACGTGATCTTCAGCGGAAATGGGAGGGGCAAGAAACAGGAACTCAGGGGCCGGTAGAGTCATGGAGCATGTAGAGAAGCTGACAGGAGATGGATCTGGGTTTACTTTAAACAGCGCAGTATTTTTTTCTGCACAATAGGTTTGCGAAAGGACTTGGTGGTAATTATTACTATTTAACAGAATCTTCCATTGAGGGTTGGTCTTATCCATTACAGGAGATGGACGTCGGAAGTGGAGCGCCGTTAGCAGAGGCTTTATTTTTTCACTTGTTTCTTATTACTTTGTGGTATCCCGTATTTACCCGACCTGAGGGGTTTCCACTACAATATATAAACATGAGTAACAAGAAAGGGGGTCAGAAAGAACTGGAAAGGAAACTTAAAGCTACATCCAAGTCTAGACAGACATCAAGCCCAATTGTGAGGTACGGCCTTTCAGAGACTGACCTGGAACAAGGAGGCGAATGCACAGACTTCCCAGGACCCCGCTCCACTGCATCTTCTTCAGTCGAGAGTGAAATGGGAGTGAAGGTGCAAGTGATGCAGGTCACGAGAGCTCGCCAATTCCAAAAGATCACTTGAAACCAGAAATAGCCTTGCCGTCCGTGCTTTCATCCACTCCTCGCAAACCTGAGGTATTGGCTGTAACCGGGGCTGCCACTCCACCTGTGGAGCATGAAAGCCAAAACGATTTGTCCGAACTGAAGGAAATGATAAATGTGCTTAAGAAAGACATTCAGAAAAATATGAAGAAAGATAATAAAAACCTGGAAATGCGTCTATGTAATTGAGGAACACATTCAAGAAAATACGTCTAGACTGAGGAAACTTGCCAATCAGCTGGATGACATTAAGCAGACATTCACGGTCTGAATTGAAATAGTGGAACAATTGGCATCTAACACCTATGGAAAAGCACCGGCTGCGAATTCCGAATGTAAGAAACTCGAAGACAGACTTGCGGCTCTGGAAGATGGTTGCAGAAGGAATAATATTAGAATTGAAGGTCTACCTGAGAATCATGAAAGTCCAAACCCAGTGAAATTTGCAGTTGAACTATTCTCTAAAATAATCAAAGAAGACTTTAAATCTGATACTGAGATAGCAGCAGCTTATCGCATATGCAGATTAAATACCTTTAAACCTAGGTCTTTTATTGTCCGCTTCAAGCGATTACTATATAAACTAAATGTGATGGCACTTCTCAGACACAAGCAAGAGATTATATTTGAAAATAACCACAGTCGTATTTTCCCTGATTTCTCTCCCACAACAGCCTTTTACAACATTAAACAGTGATTACGTCAAGTCGATATCAAATACAGCCTCTTGTACCCTGCCAAACTGAAACTGGAAGTTCAAGGCCAATACTACGTCTCTTTATAAGAAACTAACTGATTACAAAGTGGCTTCACTCACTGAGTGGAAGGGAAAAAAATAAAATGCAGTATTTATAAAATAAGTTTGTTAATTACCAATTTTATTTTTCAATAAATAAAGAGCATTTACAGTAACATATAAATCAATAAAAACAACATTGTTAACATCATCATCATATGAGAATATGAAGTAATATATAAGAAGCACATTTGCACATACATATAAATTATTAAACAGTAAAAGATTAACATTTAAGAAGTAAAGAAACATTGAGTACTACTGTAGTGCTTTTGGGTAAACTAAATTCTTTGTTTTCCCATTAAGTGTATAAATGTATACATTTTTTGGTGTACCCACCCGAGAACACGCTACATATAACTCACTGTGGGAGAAGCATGGATTTTCTAAATTGATTCCTACAACTTTAAGTGATTGGCCTTGTGTTCTGTTTATTGTAATTGCAAATGCAAGGCGGACCGGAAATTGTAGCCTTTTGAAGTCAAATGGCATGTTCCCAGGGATGAGCGGGATACGTGGTATGAAGACACTATGCCCTCTACTGGCATTTGTCAAGATTGTCACCTCAATGACATGTGGCATTCATTTTGTGACATACATTAGAACATTAGAACAATCTAGACGAGAACAGGCCATTCAGCACAACAAACCTCGCCAGTCCTATCCACTTGTTTCCTCAAAGAAAACATCAAGTCGAGTTTTGAAAGTCCCTAACATCTTACTGTCTACCACACTACTTGGTAGCTTATTCCAAGTGTCTATCGTTCTTTGTATAAAGAAAAACTTCCTAATGTTTGTGTGAAATTTACCCTTAACAAGTTTCCAACTGAGTCTCCATGTTCTTGATGAACTCATTTTAAAATGAAAGTCTCGATCCACTGTACTAATTCCCTTCATAATTTTAAACACTTCAATCATGTCACCTTTCTTCTTTTGCTTAAACTGTAAAAGCTCAGCTCTTTTAATCTTTCCTCATAACTCAACCCCTGTAGACCTGGAATCATCCTAGTCGCTCTTCTCTGGACCTTACCTTGTGCTGCTATGTCCTTTTTGTAGCCTGGAGACCAAAACTGCACACAGAACTCCAGATGAGGCCTCACCAGTGTGTTATAAAGGTTGAGCAGAACCTCCTGTGACTTGTACTCCACAGATCAAGGCGCTATATAACCTGACATTCTGTTAGCCTTCTTAATGGCTTCTGAACACTGTTGGGAAGTTGATAGCTTAGAGTCCACTATGACTCCTAAATCCTTCTCATAAGGTGTACTCTCGGAAAATTTTCCGACCGCCCATTGTGTATTCAAACCTAATATTTTTACTTCCTATGTGTAATACTTTACATTTACTGACATTAAATTTCATCTGCCACAAATCTGCCCAAGCCTGTATGCTATCCAAGTCATTCTGTGATGATATAACGGATTCCAAATTATCTGCTAATCCACCTATCTTGGTATCATCTGCAAACTTAACCAGCTTGTTACTTATATTCCTATCTAAGTGATTTATATATATTAAAAATAGCAACGGCCCTAGCACTGACCCCTGTGGAACACCACTCAATCTTGTGCCATTACACAGTTTGGGAGGATCTAAATTCCGGAGTAATATAATGATTGAACAAACTTTCAAATTTAATATATGAGGCGGTAGACCTGGTGGCTCCAATGAATTTAAAAATTCAGTTGGATAATTAACTGATTGATTGGGGTCCATAATAGTATCGGTAGATTTATATGTCAGGCATGATCCTGGGAATTCTTGGAGGATGGTGTTGTTAATTTTATTGACATTATTGTTTTTTGGAGCGAGAATTGCGCATTCACAAAGCCATTGTTCATCTTTACAATTAGTTGGAAGATTTGGAAAAACTTTCCATATTATTTGTTATTTTTTATATACTGTTGTTAAATATAAAGCGCGATATAAATAAAATCTATTATTATTATTATTATTATTATTATTTCTTGTACTGATGGTAACAACACACAGAAATCAGGTGAAAAGGAAATCAATCCTGAAAGAGAGTCCGAAGGGCATTTCCCATTTCCAAGACTGAGTAGCTGCTTCACAAAATTATCTGCCGTGTCATCACCGAGAATACACACCCCCATGTTGGTAGTTAGGGTTTTTGTTTCCACGTGTTTCCAAATTGTAGATGATTTTAAACACGCGTTGAGTTCATCCGCTGGTGTGCCTCGTGGTATAACTAGTAATGTCTGACGAAAATCTCCTGAGTGGAAAACGACAGTACCTCCCATTATTTTGGTAGGATCTCTGAGATCTTGCATTGTTCGGTTCAAGGCTTCATAAGCTCTTTTATGTGCCATGGTGCACTCATCTCAAACGATTATCTTTGAATGTTGCAAGACATTTGCCTTTCCAGAGCCCTTGCTTATGTTGCAAATTGGATTTTCGTCGTGAGCGAGGTTTAATGGTAATTGGAATGCCGAATGTGCTGTACGGCCTCCATCTAATAATGTGGAAGTGATTCCCAATGACGCTACAGCCAGAGCTATGTCACCATTTGCTCATATCTCGGCAAGAATCAGGTTTATTAAGAAAGTTTTTCCTGTTCCTCCAGGAGAATCAAGGAAAACAACACCAGCATTTCCTTTTTTAATCAAACCCATTATATGATTGAATGCAGTTAACTGGTCTGGTGTTAAAAGGGGTTTGTTTGTGGCTATAAGTTGTCTTAAAACATTTACATCGTAAGACCTTTCTTTTAAGACATCCATATCTATTGCATCTGATGCTGCCCTGTTTGGAGCTGGTAAACCCAAGTGTAGTAATGTCCATCCATCCATTTTCTAACCCGCTGAATCCGAATACAGGGTCACGGGGGTCTGCCGGAGCCAATCCCAGCCAACACAGGGCACAAGGCAGGAACCAATCCTGGGCAGGGTGCCAACCCACCACAGGACACACACAAACACACCCACACACCAAGCACACACTAGGGCCAATTTAGAATCGCCAATCCACCTAACCTGCATGTCTTTGGATTGTGGGAGGAAACCGGAGCGCCCGGAGGAAACCCACGCAGACACGGGAGAACATGCAAACTCCACGCAGGGAGGACCCGGGAAGCGAACCCGGGTCTCCTAACTGCGAGGCAGCAGCGCTACCACTGCGCCACCGTGCCGCCCGTGTAGTAATGTTTTGCTGCTTATATGAAGACACTTGTCCTCTGTTCATATAAGAGCATTATTATAAATATCCTGGGTGTAATTTACATCTAAATTGGGATTGGCCATCTGTTGTTGACGAAGTATATCCTCACTAAGGCTGTCTCTGTACTTTTCCCAAAGACTTGACGGATTTGATGGAGTGCAAGTTGTAAGAATAATTGGAAATAGATCCCATAATTGAGGAGGAAAGCGTGTAACAGATGCCTCAAGAAGCGTGGTGTCCCAGTGTTGGTCATCTTCTAGTAAAACAAGTTTTTGGCAAGCTTCACAACAGGTCTCACATACATGTGCATCGACAGTTTTCAATGAAGTAACAGATGTAGGTCCATGGATCGTGTGGAGCAAGAGGAGCAGGTAGTAGCATTCTGAGTTGTTTGGGTGAACGGCGTATACACGTCCTATAGTATCACTCATTCAAATTCCGTTATGCCCTGGAACTATTGCACCTTGTTTCCTTCTATTAAATGTTTTTGAGGATGCATTCCACGTATAATATCTTGGTACATTAGTATACAACAATGTTCTCGCAAATGGATCGTCCTGACAGAGTTGATAATAAGCAGTGTTGTGTTGAGTGGTTGCAAGGCTACATTATACATATTGTCTTCATTAAAATATACACGTCCATTTTCCAAATGTACACATAGGTGTACAACCATTGGATAACATTCGTGGATATGAAAATGAAGCAAACGCCATACTGCTTCAATGCTACTACTGTACCGTCCCATTTGGTACTGTGTTATTTCAGTATTGGAGGAGTCGTTATTAACCTGTAGGACAGCCATGTTGCTTCCTATGTTAACATATTTGAAAATGTACTTTATCGACTTCACAGAGTTACAGAACTCTACATTTATGTGCGCGTGAAACATTTTTGAGAGCAAAGGAGAGAAAGGCACAACCCATCTGTTGTCGACTTCTACATCTTGATATTGATAATCCACCTTTAATTTAATAATTGCAGTGTACCCTTAATCACCTGATTTCCATCGTCTATATCGAGGATAACCATTGTCGGTAGTTTCTGTTTCCTGAATCATTTCCCTTATGTACCGTTTAGTGCACTTGTTGTTCTTCATGCATGGAGACCTTATGTTGATGGCACCACAGGGCCTATGGATCATGTGCTTAGATATGATCTCAAATAATACTCGATCATCCTGAGGATTTGGAAGCTCAGCCAAAATAACTCTATCAACATGTGTAGAGCGTATTTTTTCCTTTAACCATACCAAGATGTGAGCATGTGGAAGACCCCTTTTTGCCACTCAATTGAGTACATCCAACAGTTGTGGCTTTTTGTAATCACGTCCATCAACTTGAGCAACTTTAACTTAAATACTGAGGCTGTCAAATCATGTCAATCAGCTGGTGACTGACCACTGAATAGTTCTTTTTTTAATCTCAGACCATGTGGGATTGCAGGTGAAAGGGATGAACAGGTCTGGGCGTCCAAATACACGAACATATGACATAGCGTCTTCTGCATATTCATGCATGTGCCTCAGACTACCTGTATATATTGCTGGTAAAATCAACATTCTTCTGATGTTATTTGCAACTCCATCTTTAGATATAGCATCTCTTAAATGAATATAATCGTCAACACGCAGCTTTTTCTGATTCATCCGGATGAATAAGAGTCGTTCCGATTCCACTTTGGCATACATGTCAACAATATACTGATGGAACAGCTGTCTGTAAAGTAAAATATTGTTCAATTAACCTGCTCGAATAATTATGCGGTATGCATAATAGTCCATGGCTGAATTTTTTTTATTTGTGAGAGCTCCAGTCTTGACATTAATTTGCTTTAAATTAAAGTCATACCCATCTTCTCCTTTGGAAAAAATTATGGGATATTACAGGGCATCTTATGACCTGTGCATTTCTGAAATATGCTGCAAGCCTTCTTTATGTCTTTGAAGGACAATGTCTCTAGTGCCGACATGTTCTCCGACCAATACAATTGCCACTTCATTAATGGTAGGTGTGTTAAATCTTTGCTCATGCTCATTAACTGGAGTTTTATCTGCTCTAATAATTAATTTGTATTGATCTGTTGGCATTCTTTCGAGAGCGGTCTTGAACATTTTCACTAACACATTATGTTCATGCATAATTTTTTGGATGTCAAGAACAATTTCTTTCTTGGTACCAGGAATTGTATCACAACATAATGTTGCTTCTTCATCTTCATTCCTAAAAAAATACATTTGGAGGAATTTGTGGCTCTAATCAGGCAACGGCATTAATGACCCAATTCTGTGATAGATTTGCCCCCGTATTTTAAATGTCGGCATAAACCCAGATTCTTCGGTAGCAGCTATGGTACCAAACAATGTCATCTGAAAACACGAATTGTATTTCCTAATGTTCTGTAGAAAATGAGTTGAATTTGAATTTGTGCCAGATATAAGAGACAAAAACAGTTCAGGTGGATGACTTAAAGGTGTTAATTTGACCTTGCCATCTGAACAACACATCCCACGTGATTCAAATTTAAACCGCGCCTTCCAGCGTCCATGACTTTGTTCTTACGACCCGTTGCCGCTGAAGGCGGTTTATAGCGCCTTAAAAAGTGGAAAGAAGCAAAGCTGTTTTCTTCATGTCTTCTACTATCAAGTACTGGGAATTTAAAAAAAAAGTTACAATGTTACAGTTTTGTCCGTTTCTCATCGCTGGAGTCCAGAGAGGAGGGCTGGGAGAGGACGACGGGGGACGCACTTCTATGGGATAGATCGGCGTGTTTCAGTTTACTTTTCAATGTCAGTAAGTCGGGGTGCACTTCTATGGAATAGCTTGGCATGTTTCTGTGTACTTCTTTTCACTACTTGATTAGTAAACCGTGCCTCCCAGCATCCACTTTGTTCTTACGACCCCTTGCCGCTGAAGGCGGTTTACAGCTCAGTGCAGTTAAAAAGTGTAAAGATGCAAAGCTGCTTTCTTCATCTCTTCTACTATCAAGTACTGGAAATTAAAAAGAAGATACAATGTGGCAGTTTTGTCTGTCTCTCAGCGCTGGAGTCCAGAGAGGAAGGCTGGGAGAGGGCGACGCGGGGCACACTAAGTAATACGTAATTTACATATCACGTGGTCATACGTAATTTCTGTTTCAAACGCGAAAAGAATTTTATATATATATAGATATCGGCGTGGCGGCCCCTGGGATTTGGCGGCCCTGTGCAGGTGCATAGTTTGCACGTGCCTAAGGTCGCCCCTGCTGCCCGCTGCTGCAGCCTAGCACTTCAGTTGTGATGTTGCGGCTCATTGTCTTTGGTCAAGGCTCGTGGCTATACTAGCAGATGACGTTTCCGGTACCGTAATGCAATGAGAAGACGTGCTTTTGTCAGAAGGCAGAAGTAAGAAAAGTCAATACGTAACGCCGAAGATGGAGAATGATTCAGTCACAAACGATAGTAATCATTTTGTACAAGTTCAGTGCTAACTAGGATCTGTCATGCGGGCCGCGTGTTTGACATGCCTGGACTAAAGTGTGAGGCTATCCAGAACTATCATTGATTGTATTGAAGTAATTTGTGTAGTGAGTTATAAAAACACAATATTACATTAAAATATAAACTGCTCAAAAAAATTAAAGGAAACCTTTTTAATCCGAGTATCACATGAAGTCAATGACACTTGTGATCTGGTCAGTGAAGTAGCAGAGGGGCTTGTTCATCAGTTTCAGCTGCTTTGGTGCACTAGAGGGGAGGCAACAATGAGACAACCCCCAAAACAGGAATGAATGCTTTAACAGGTGCAGGGAGGCCACTGACATTTTTCCCTCCTCATCTGTTTTGTCACTCATTTTACATTTGTCTATGGTCAGTGTCACTACTGCTACCCTGAGGCCATACCTGGACCCTACAGAGCTGGCACAGGTAGTCCAACTTCTCCATCAATACGTGACATTCCCAGAAGCTTTGCTGTGTCTCCCAGCACAGTCTCGAGGGCATGGAGGAGATTCTATGGGATAGAAAGACAGGAAGTTACTCTAGGAGAGCTGGACAGGGCCCCTCGTAGAAGGTCCTTAACCCATCAGCAGGACTGGAGGAACAGGATGAGCACTGGTAGAGCCTACAAAATGACCTCCAGGACAAAGGCCACTGGTGTGAATACCTCTGACCAAACAATCAGAAACAGACTTCGTGAGTGTGGCCTGAGGCCCTGATGTTCTCTAGTGGGCCCTGTGGAGCTTGATTGGCATTTACCATAGAATACCAGAATTGGCAGGTCCACCATCGGCTGGCACCCTGTGTTTTTCACAGATGAGAGCACATGTGACAGACGTAAAAAGGTCTGGTGAAGCCACAGAGAACGTTATGCTGCCTGTTACATCTTTCAGCATGACTGGTTTGGTGGTGGGTCAGTGATGGTCTGAGGAGGCATATCAATGGAGGGACACACAGACCTCTACAGACTAGACAACGGCACCTTGACTGCCATTAGGTATCGGGATGAAATCCTTGGACCCATTGTCAGACCCCATGCCTCTTATGTCATGTCCAGGGAAACCCTCATGCCTTAGTCTTCTTATATAAAACGCTACCGTGGCTGTTCGTTTGTCTGTTCAGGATTTTAAATCACCTGTAGCTTGCAAACCGTTTCACCCATTGACTTGAAATTTGGTACACGTATACTACGTGACGTCTACTATCTACTTTCAGGGTGATGATTTTTATTAGTCTTTTTATTTTATTTTATTGTAGAATCAACTCTCAGCAGCGCGCAGCAGGGTGGTCATTGCGGTGCATGCGTATGGGCGCCGTTCTCATTCCCTACCACCTTTGCTAATCATTCTTGAGGCAGATTGAAGACTTAAGTGCCAACTTAAGTGAAAAATTAAAGAAAACGTACTAAGTAATTGCAACACAAAAACTAACTTAATCAGTTTTAACGCAAAAAGATGCAGACGAAAGAAAAGAAGCAGCAGGCCGCTAGGGTGGAGAAAAGAAGAGCTGCTCAGGAAGCAGCAAGCACATCAACCTCTGAGCAAACGAATGCTGAATAGAGAAAGAGGATGAAAACTAGGAATGCTCAAGTCAAGTGTACTCACTGCACCTTATCGTGCAGTACGCCGTTACTGGTTTATAATATAATAATTATCTTAATTGTATAATAATATAACCTTTTATCACAGCTCCAGTTGATTCCAAACTCGACTTCTACAGGTCTGACATGAACACGATGGATTAAAGGCCAGAAGTCCACATGACTGTCATTATCAAGTTCTTCCATGAGAGCCCTGAATACCATGAGGACTGATTGAGGTCATTGATGTTAGGTAGAATGACTAGAGGGGGCTGGGTGGTCTCATGGCCTTGGACCCCCTGCAGATTTTATTTTTTTTCTCTAGCCGTCTTGAGTTTTTTTTTTTAGTTTTTTCTGTCCTCCCTGGCCATTGGACCTTACTATAATTCTATGTTAATTAGTGTTCCGTAATTTTAATTCTTATTTATTTTGTATTTTTTCTATTTCTTCATCATGTAAAGCACTTTGAGCTCCATTGTTTGTATGAAAATGTGTGACATAAATAAATGGTGTTGTTGGACCACCAACAGCGAGCACATCACAGCCATCCTGCTGCACCTTCACTGCTCTCCGTGTCTTACAGGACTGAATATCAAATTCTGTTACTGACCTGCCACTAAGGTCCTCTCATGCTGTGCCCCCCACTGACCTGCACTCCGTGGGTGACAGCAGGGCCTTTTAGCTGTGTATAGCGCCCTGACTGTGGACTGACCTCCTGAAGTTAATGACATCAGCTGACTCCATTCATTTGTTTAGGAGGACATTCAACAGACCTGACATTCGGCCCCTTCTGTCAGTTTACACCCTCTGTCTGTCCAGGTACTCCGGGTTTGAATTTTTATCACAATTTATGTTTTTTGTTCATGATTTGTTTGTAGTATTATATGTTGTATTTTAGTCTGCATTATTGTCTTTTATTCTATTTAAATGTTTTGTATATCCTGTATTTATCTTGATTTAGTGAAGATATTATTTGTAACCAATGTTATATCAGTCCTGTTGTTCTTTCTCAATTTAGAGCATAGGAAGGGTGCTATATAAATAAATTGTGTTCTTATTAGTATTTTTTTTTTTTTTGATGGCCCATTGTTTATAATAATAACTGACAAAAACTAGAGCAGTTCTATATAAGGCAATTAATATAAAGCATAACTCAGTGTAGAATATGTATTGTCATTTTCTTCACATACATGTTTAAAAATATTAGATTGGCTTAAATGTTCATTCTAAATTGGTTTAGAACAATATTACAGACATGCATAGTGCATTTTAATAAAAGTAATCACTTTTATTACTGAACCCTAACGTGGTGCAAACAATTTAATTTTTATTGTATATTTAGTTTCATGAATGTAAACAAAAACTATTTTCAGTTAACACAGATCTTGTTGATTTTAATTTTGTCGACATGTTAAATGGTTCCCAAAGACCTGAACACAAAGTAAATGTTAATAGCAATATTTCACAGAAATGATCTGTATTGTTTAGTTTGATGTATGACACAACGTGATGGCAGAAATCCTCTGAACTTCACAATGATGCGTTTTATTTGGTTTGATGTACTGTTTGTCCTTCTCATTTTTATCACTTAATTTCTGAACGGGTCCTTCACCCGACGTTACTTTATAGGCTTTGCTGAGACCTGCCGAAACCTTCCAAGAGTAATTTTACGAAATTAGTCCTGAAACAACAGTGACCCGACATTTGCGCCTTAGACATATGAGCGCAGACAAAATAGCGCCGACAAAATCGTGAAAGTTTCATTAAATATGAATTACTAGTTTAAAGCATATATAATAATGTTTATTTTAGAAGTCAATATTATGAGACACGGCACGCACATAGTCCTTAAGATCACGGCCTGCATATGTAGGAAGAATTGCAGCATGACGTCTTGATAGTTGAGCGTATTTAGACTTGCTGGCATCCTGACTGCTGGTAATTCTGCTTTGTATACGATTGAATCTCAATCGACCAACGTAATTGTCCTCCCAGTAATCATAAACATTCTGGAGATTGTCAGGTCTACTCTCGCTCAGTTCATCAAAAGCGGACCCAACATCTTCCGGAGGAACAGAACTCAGTGCAATTAGCATCTTTGAATACAGTTATAACCTAGCACATGTGTACATAATGCGCACGTACGCGTCCCACTCTCTTGGCCTCTCTCGCGATTTTGTTGGGGCGATTTTATCGGCGCACATTTGTCGAAAACCAGTTAGCGAGTTTGTCGGCGCTCATTTGTCCGTCGCGGTTTTGTCGGGGCTCATATGTCTATCTCGCTTTTGTCGATGAACCGAAACAACGGTGTCGTCACTTCCAGTTCTGTAACTGCGGGTCTACAACTGCGGTGATGTATGGTGCTGTGGCTCTGCAAGTGGATGCTACTCCTGAATTTTGTCGAGCTCACCGTGTTTTTTGTGTTTTTTTTCCCTTTTCCCCTAAAGCCGTCATCGGCAAACTTTATTAAAGTGGTGGCGAATGATGTAACTTTACAGAGTGCGTTCAGGTTTCATTTCCACCAGTTTGTCTCATACTGAGACCTATTAGAAATAATTTAAATGATTTCATTTTTTTGTATTTTATTATCAGGAAAGATGCCCTGCGGTTTTACTGTAACTGGGAGACTTTGATTTGTTTACTGGGAAATAAAAAATACAAACATTACACAAGCTATTGCTGCTGGAGGGATACAGTAAAATCTACAGCTGGCATGGCATTACGAGTACATTTTAGTGATATTTGAAACAGTATTGTTTTATTTAATGTCTTTTATCCTTTACAACTACTTTCAATATTTCTGTACACTTTTATTCTTTTGCTTACTAGAGATGTTCGTGTTAAATGAAGAACAGGACTCAAGCCAGGGTAGTGGTGAGCCTATCAGGGCTGTTTTTATCCAACCATATGAAGCCATAAAAATAAGAAACATCTGAAAGCTGCAGAGCTCAGCAGAGCCGCGACTCGACTATTATGGGCTGGAGCTCAAGTGTCTCTCCTCATTGTTTAAAGTGTCAGTGCCGCCTCCGAGACCTTGGTGAGCAGATTCTGATGACCATGTTTGTGAATCCCTGTTGAGCCCACTCCTATCTTGCCCCTCAGACCCTTGTGCCACTAGGTGGTCTTTAGGTACGATTCCTGCTGAAGTCTCTTTTTAAAGGGCATATCCATCTTGTGGTTTTCCACCTCCTCAGATGCTCCATTTATTTCCCAGCTGCTTATCTCTTCCTGCTTTGCTGACTCCGCTGATATCTCCGTGATTTCCACACACAAGTTCCATATTTGCAGTTCATTAGTTTCTGGTTCAACTTGCAGATTATTCACACTTAATGTGTCGACAGACCCTACTGTGTCAGCAATGATCTCAAGATCAGTAAACTCTAAATTATACCAATTTCTGCTTTGCCTGCCCAATCTAATACTTTAGCTGTATGCCACCATCTCTGTCTACATACAGTACATCCGGAAAGTATTCACAGCGCATCACTTTTTCCACATTTTGTTATGTTACAGCCTTATTTCAAAATAGATTAAATTCATTTTTTTCCTCAGAATTCTACACACAACACCCCATCATGACAACGTGAAAAAAGTTTACTTGAGATTTTTGCAAATTTATTAAAAATAAAAAAATTGAGAAAGCACATGTACATAAGTATTCACAGCCTTTGCCATGAAGCTCCAAATTGAGCTCAGGTGCATCCTGTTTCCCCTGATCATCCTTGAGATGTTTAATTGAAGTCCACCTGTGGTAAATTCAGTTGATTGGACATGATTTGGAAAGGCACACACCTGTCTATAGAAGGTCCGACAGTTGACAGTTCATGTCAGAGAGAAAACCAAGCATGAAGTCAAAGGAATTGTCTGTAGACCCCCAAGACAGGATTTTCTCAAGGCACAAATCTGGGTAAGGTTACAGAAAAATTTCTGCTGCTTTGAAGGTCCCAATGAGCACAGTGGCCTCCATCATCCGTAAGTGGAAGAAGTTTGAAACCACCAGGACTCTTCCTAGAACTGGCCGGCCATCTAAACTGAGCGATCGGTGGAGAAGGGCCTTAGTCAGGGAGGTGACCAAGAACCCGACTGTCTCTCTGTCAGAGCTCCAGAGGTCGTCTGTGGAGAGAGGAGAACCTTCCAGAAGGACAACCATCTCTGCAGCAATCCACCAATCAGGCCTGTATGGTAGAGTAGCCAGACGGAAGCCACTCCTTAGTAAAAGGCACATGGCAGCCCACCTGGAGTTTGCCAAAAGGCACCTGAAGGACCCACAGACCATGAGAAACAAAATTCTTTGGTCTGATGAGACAAAGATTGAACTCTTTGGTGTGAATGACAGGCGTCACGTTTGGAGGAAACCAGGCACTGCTCATCACCAGGCCAATACTATCCCTACAGTGAAGCATGGTGGTGGCAGCATCAGGAACTGGGAGACTAGTCAGGATAAAGGGAAAGATGACTGCAGCAATGTACAGAGACATCCTTTGACTTTATTTCTTGAGTGACTGAAGTAAGTATTAGGGCAATGGATGCTGGAAATTGCTGCTTTCTTGCCCAGGGTGTTATCAACTCCAAGAGATTGCACTTGAATAATAATAATATTTTATATTCTAATATTGCTTTTCTGACTCCTCAAAGCTCTTTGACACAGTGAGTGGGGACCAACTTCAACCACCACTAATATGCAGCATCCACCTAATGATGTGACGGCAGATATTTTGTGCCAGTATGCTCATCGCATTAGCTGTTAGATGGTGAAATGGTGAGAGAAACAGTTAGCTAAAGAGAGAAAGGGGACAATTATGGGGACACAATGACAAGGCCTTGGAGGGCAATTTAGCCAAGTGATCTTCATGGAGGATACACAGGGTTGTTTAATAACTACAGAGAGTCAGGACTTTAGTTTTACACCTCATCTGAAGGACAGCACCATTTATACAGCACAGTGTCCTCGTCACTACACAGGGGCATTGGGATCCACATTCAGACCTTCGGGTAAGACTTATGTATGACTCAGGCGCCGACGCAAGTGGCAGCCTTTCCAGCAGCTCTGTGTATGACTTAATCTGTAAAGTTTTTATCTTTATCTTTCTACCATTTTCTCTGTTTTTCTTTATTTCACTGTTAACTCCTACCACTTTCTTTTATGTGGACTCATTCCATGGACACTTTTTACTACTTGGAGATCGATTTTTACACACCGAGACTCGTCTATTCAAGTTGTCATCTTCAAGCGCTGAGAACAAATGCGCACATTCCCAATTTACCTGATGAGATAAGAAGGCGGTATCAGGGCTGCAGAGCCGGTGCTAAGATAAAAGCCATGCATCTGGCAAGAAAGTGGTGCTACAAACTTTCGGTGCCTTCTGTGATTCTGGGAAATGTGAACTCACTACCAAATAAGATCGACAAACTGGCTGCACTGGAGAAAAATGTCAGGATCTACAGAGATTAAGTATTTTAGTGAAACATGGCTATCAACTAACATCCCAGATGCTAACGTGGAGCAACCCGGGTTTAGCACAGAGAGGACAGAGACGCAAATACCAGCGGGAAGCAGAAAGGAGGGGGTGTCGCTCTCTATGTCAATACAAGATGGTGCAACTCAGGACATGTTAACGTTAAAATCTCCACTTGCTGCAGGGACATCAAACTGTTGGCTGTAAGTTTGCATCTCTATTACTTGCCCAGAGAGTTTGGACACATCATTATTGTTATGGTTTACATCCCACCTCGAGCGAACGCGGAGATAGTGAGTGACGTCATCCATTCCACAGTTGCTAAATTAAAAACGCAGCACCCTGAGGTGCTTGTGCTAATCTCTGGAGACTTTAACCATGTAACGCTGGACAAAACATTACCTGCCTTCTCCCAGTATGTGGGCTGAAACACCCGGGGAAACAGGACTATTGACCTACTGTATGCAAACGTTAAAGACGCATACAGCACCACCCCGCTGCCTGCGCTTGGGAAAGCAGATCATAACCTGGTTCTGCTTCAGCCTCACTACAAACCAAGAATGAAGGAGCGACCTACAACCACACGCTCATTCAGGAAGTGGTCCCCTGAGGCAGAGCAGGCTCTGAGAGACTGGAACTACGGACTGGGATATACTGCTGGGGTCACATAGTGAGAACATTGAAGAGGTTGTTGACTGCACAACTGATTACATCAACTTCTGTATGGACATTTTAGTTCCAGTAAGAACAGTACGCTGCTCTGCTAACAACAAGCCATGGATTACAAGTGACATCAAAGGCCTTTTGAACCAGAAGAAAAGGGCTTTAAAAGGTGGTGATCAGCATGAGCTCAAGCACGTGCAGAAGGAACTCCGAGTCCAGCTCAGGGCGGCGAAAGAGCAGTACAGGAGAAAGCTGGAGCTGAAGTTGCAGTAAAACAGCATGAAGGAAGTGTGGGATGGGATGAAGATTATCACTGGCTGCAGCTCGAAGCAGGGCGCCACCATCGAGAGAGGCGTGGAGAGAGCAAACCTGATGAATAACTTCTTTAACAGGTTTGACCACCCTAACCCACTCTCACCTCAGAGTACTGCACCCTCCACCCATCCAGATACCAGCATAGGAGAGAGTTTCCCCCAACCCACAATTACAGCAGCACAGGTGAGCAGAGAGCTGAGGAGACTTCATGCCAGCAAAGCAGCGGGTCCAGATGGTGTATCGCCACGACTGCTGAATGCCTGTGTGTTGGAGCTGGGGAGTCCTCTACAGCGCATCTTCAACCTGAGCCTGGAACAGGGGAGAGTCCCAAGGCTTTGGAAAACATCTTGTATCACCCCAGTCCCAAAGGTATCACGTCCTAGTGAGCTGAATGACTTCCGGCCTGTCACTCTGACATCACATGTGATGAAGACCATGGAGCAGCTGCTGCTTCACCACCTGATACCACAGGTCCACCACGCCCTTGACCCTCTGCAGTTCGCATACCAGGAGAAGGTGGGAGCGGAGGATGCCATTATCTATATGCTACACCGATCCCTCTCCCACCTGGACAGAGGCAGTGGTGCTGTAAGAATTATGTTTTTGGACTTCTCTAGCGCCTTCAACACCATCCAACCTCTGCTCCTTAGGGACAAGCTGACAGAGATGGGAGTAGATTCACACCTGGTGGCATGGATCATGGACTATCTTACAGACAGACATCAGTATTGTGGTCCGCAACAAAGGAGCGTCGCAGGGGACTGTACTTTCTCTGGTCCTGTTCAGCCAACATACATCGGACTTCCAAAACAACTCGGAATCCTGCCACGTGCAAAAGTTTGCTGACGACACTGCTATAGCGGGCTGCATCAGGAGTGAGCAGGAGGAGTATAAGAAGCTAATCAAAGACTTTGTTAAATGGTGCGACTCAAACCACTTACACCTGAACACCACCAATACCAAGGAGCTGGTGGTGGATTATAGGAGGACCAGGCCCCTCATGGACCCCGTGATCATCAGAGGTGACTGTGCAGAGGGTGCAGACCTAAAAATACCTGGGAGTGCAGCTGGATGATAAATTGGACTGGACTGCCAATATTGATGCTCTGTGTAAGAGAGGACAGAGCCGACTATACTTCCTTAGAAGGTTGGCATCCTTCAACATCTGCAATAAGATGCTGCAGATGTTCTACCAGATGGTTATGGTGAGTGCCCTCTTCTACACGGTGGTGTGCTGGGGAGGCAGCATGAAGAAGACGGACGCCTCACACCTGGACAAACTTGTTAAGAAGGCAGGCTCTATTGTAGGAATAAAGCTGGACAGTTTGACATCCGTGGCAGAGCGACAGGTGCTGAGCAGACTCCTGTCAATCATGGAGAATCCACTGAACAGGATCATCTCCAGACATAGGAGCAGCTTCAGCAACAGACTGCTGTCACCGTCCTGCTCCACTGACAGACTGAGGAGACCCCACACTATGTGACTCTTCAATTCCACCCGGGGGGATAAACGTTAACATTATACAAAGTTATTGTCTGTTATACCTGCATTGTTATCACTCTTTAATTTAATATTGTTTTTTGTATCAGTATGCTGCTGCTGAATTTCCCCTTGGGATTAATAAAGTATCTGTTTATCTATCTATTGGCCTCACCAACACCTGTTCTAGCAGACACCCAAGCTTTTCCTAGATGGTCTCCAATCCAAGTTCTGGCCATACCTGAATATGCTTAGGTTGAGGTAGATGACCTGATCTGAAGTGCATGTGGTTTGTCTGCTGGCTACAGAAGAGCAAGTGCAGCAGAAGTAAGAGACCCCTTGTTTGGTAACTGGCATAAAACCAAATGTTATACAAGCCTTCATGTGTCTCAGAGACATCTGTACATTTGTTAGTGCTGGTGACAGCGAGTCCCAGTGTGGGGCACTGAGAAGTGACAGGCTGGAGGTGTCACTCTTATGTACTTAAGTGGAATGAGTCTGAGGTGGGCTACTACAGCAGAACTGGCATCAGGGCATCACTTACACCCAATTGTGTGACTCGATCTGTGTGTGTTAATCATATGGTGCAGGAGTAGACGAGCCTGTTCAACAGACTTGATTAAGTCTCACAAATCCTGAGATAATACGACTTGAATAACCAAGAAAATCTAAAAAACTGTGAAAGAGCCGAGAGCGGCAAGAGCCTGATGAGTGTTACGTGTCTGTCTGTCTGTCTGTCTGTCTGTCTGTCTGTCTGCCTGCCTGCCTTGTGTCCTGTCTCTTATTAATTTTTAAGAAGTTTTCATATTTCTACAATCCTTGTGTTTATTAATGAATCCTATGATTCTGAGTGGTCTTCAGTTACCTTAAGAGAGTCTAACAGGTGGGGTCTTTACTGAATAATCCGATAAATTACTGGCATGGACAAAGAAATAAATATTAATTATTTGAGTGGATTGACATCAGTCAGTTGATTTTCATCAACAACATTCACACAACTCTGATAAGCAGGAGACGAGAACTTATTATGGGATGGACAATTTGACTAATAAAGAGGACTAACATGGACTCTGATGTGGACTTCAGTATGTAATATGTGATGACGTCGGCCCCTCCAGACTCCCTCTTCACACATAGGAGTCTGTTGAACCAACACCGTCGATAGTTATGAGCGGACAAATCTCATTGAAGTCAGGGGATGGTGGAAAGGGCTCGAGTGCTTTATTGAAAAACAGTCAAAAGTGAAATCAGAGTGTCCACATGTGCAGTGTTCTCAAAAAAAAAATACACAAATAAATCCTTAAAACCAGTGAAAGGTGGGTATAAAATCCATCAATAATAAATCCGTTAAAATAAAGGTTACAAATGCAGGGTCTCTTGTCGCGCAATCTCAGCCCACCTCCTTCTGTCTTCCCGGCTCACCCATCACTCGTGAGACTCTGCAGCACGAACTCCTTTCTGCTGACCCCTATCGTGGCCGTCTCCACACTGCACAGCCAGACAGTCCGAGGTGGGCACACTGTTTGTGTGTTTAGACAACGCAGAGCCTTTATCCACAAGCGAACTCCGTCTGCTTTATGTGCATTACAGTCAACTGCCAACAGGCCTCCCAATCTGTTCATATAGTGTCTGCCACTAGGTGTCAGCATAACACCTTAACATGACCCTTCTTCCGACTTTCTAGTCCAGCACATTTATTCTGGTGTTTGTTATTTTTTATTTACACAGAAAAACTTTTGCTCTTTTGTAACTCGAACATTTCAAGAAAGTGAACAAACATAACCACATCAAGTAAATATTCAGAGTTCGAGTGTTTTCGGCGGCTGAATCCGTCTACTGCTGCGTGTGTAGTGCGAGATGTCAGGTGCATTCTCAGTTTTCATCTTCTTCAATGTCTGTGAGATGGGAGTGCTGTCGGTTTCAGGTGGATGCTCCGGCTGGTGCTCCACTTTGGCCTCGGTTGGCACATCTTGGCTGTCCATAATCACACGTTACAGCTTTCTGCCTTAGTTTAGTTACAAATACGTCTACTGTCTCACCTTCCTTTTGCTTAAAGGATCTGAAGACAAAGCGCTCAAATATAACATTCTTTGTCAACTTGAAATGCCTCTCGAGGGCAGGCAAAATGGTGGCGGAGTCCTTTTGCTGTTCCTCCGTCAAGTGCAGATTGTGTCGGTAGACATGTCGGCACTCACTACCCATTACTCGCCTGAGGGTGGCTGTTTGTACATCTGCGGGTTTCTCATGCAGTCCGGTGGCTAACATAAAGTCCTGAAATTCCGCTGTAAAGATCTCCTAGTTCGTGGCCAAGTCGCTGGACATCTTCATCTCGACTGGAGGTGGTATGGCGTTTGTGTACATGGTTGCTTGGTTATAAAGTATTTCCAAATGGCTTTTCAGCTGGATATGTGGTTGATTTGTCGTAAAATCGGCGCGGTTGCGGTTCATACTTTTGACACCATGTTTGTGTGTACAGACCACGCGGAGCCACAAGCGAACTCTGTCTGCTGTTGACTCCATTCTCGACATACACTTGTTTCTTTTCTTTACTGTGTGTGTCCTTATTGTTTTTATTTTTCTTTTTTTCTTCTCCGTGGCCCTAATACCCTTCCGTACGCAGGTGTTTAGTGCAGTAAAAGCCAAGCAGCCCTTCAGAGATCCCCGTGAAGAGCAGAGACTCCGTCCATTGCGGTGCTCGGCACCAACGCTGCAGTATATCTGCGCTCAAAATGACAGACCTGCACGTTGAAGCCAAGTTCAGTGACAAAGTAAAAGGTAATGCTATTTATTATTCTACACAGTTGTAATTATTCGACACAGTCCTAGTGTTTTATTTTACAGTGCATAGCATTTGTTTATTTCTCGTTCTTTTTCAGCTCGTGGCGTATTTGCTAAATCATTAATTCTGAGGGGTAACTTTGTTACAGAATACAGAGTTTAACTTCTGAACCAAGAAAAACTAGAAAACCAAATCCTCTTCTTTCTTCCCCGTCTGAGTACTGATCTCACATACAAATGGAAGTCTTACTGGTAGCTCGATGGTTACTGTGGTTGTACTGGGATGTACAGAAAATGTACTTGATTGACGTCACCAGATAAACAAAGAGCGCGTTTCTTTTCCTCTCCTTTTTTGTAGTAAATGACACACCTCATCTTTCTTTGCTTTAAGAGCCATTTATCTAAATGAAGACATGACTGGTGGCTCTGGAGGATGAGCTCTTCCTTGGTGACACACACACCATAAAGAAGGACACGGTGAGCCCGTCGTGGTGGACATGCAGTAGTACAGCAGAAGGAGTTTGTCTGCTGCTCTTGTGAATGATTTTTAAATATAACTCGTATTACTAGGAGGCAGAGGCACAACTGAAACTTGGGGAGAACCTCAGAGATTTGAAGAAACCAGGAATTCATTTTACCAGACAGACAGACAGACATTTTCACGAGTGTTTCATTATTTCTGCAGGTGAATTCTACTAACAAACCATCGCAGTGCCTTAATGCTGAGAGCCTGACTTTAATGATCAGACCTGCTGAACGGGGAGATTTGAATTATTGTGACCAAGAAACTAAATTACATTTACTGTGAAAGTTGAGAATTTAACACATTGGACAACGCTTTACTAAACATGAGTTATTTTTTTAAAATTATGCTCCTAAAAGTTTATTTAAATATCTGAAGTAACTGTTTTGTTTTTTTGGATAACGACACATAATTACATTGTTGGTGACCTAAAACATATTTTATTCACATTAATAAAAGGGTGAAGCCTTTCATTTTATACAATGTATTGTGTTTTTAAGATCAGTCCTGTAAACCTGAACTTGAGTGGATACGAAGCTTTGACATTTCGACTTAACTTGTGACCAGGGCCGGATTAAGACAAAATTGGGCCTGATGCTGCAGCACTAAAAAGGCCTACTTTTTCTCGGCATTGGCGCATATGCATTCGACACTCACCGTACATGCACACTTGGACTGACCAAGGAGCCTTAATTGCTTGCGATGCAACCAGCCAGTCTGTATTGAACATGAATAATAATAACGACGTAGTATCGTAACAACCCGAGATTAACATCAAACTATGTAACATCAACATTCAATAGCAATAGTCTGTGAAGTGCACTTAATGCAGAAAAGGCTAATAAATAATAAAGTGGCAAGAATCCCCACGATATTGCAATAAACGCAGCTAAATTACCAAGTAAACTGTTTAACGTAAAATTGATAGCATTAACTTGAAATCTTCGGTTAACAATAAACACAACGACTGTGCAAAAGTCGGAGCACGCTGTTTATTGCGTCATCACGCTCACAGGTTATGTATGCGTGGCGTCTTGCGCGTGTTGTTTTCTGTATCTGATACTCGTGAAAAGCGCTGTACTTTCAGGAGTCTGCACGCACCCGCATTTATTCAATTGTTTGTTGTCTTTGTGTGCGTCTGTTTGATGTAAGTCACGCTTTGCTGTTTATTTTATTAGAAATAATTTTCTTCAAGTAATGGTGAAGCTCGTAACGTTGTTTATTTTAATTTCATTTTAACCAAAAGGTTTGTAAAAATTATAACTGTGGTAGCAACAGCAAAGACTTTGTTTAGTGACTGAAACCTCATATAGTAATTGAAAACTTCGTATAGATTTATTTATTTGTTTGTTTTTTTCAAATACATTTGTTGAAATTCAGTCTTTGGAAAATTTCTTGACACTTTAATATAGAAATAATTGCCATCAATTCTCTCCTTAGCAAAAAGAAATCAGCCAAACTAAGTCACGGAATATCTGATGGTGAATCTGCTTCTGTGGTAAAGATACTGACATTCATGTTTTCATTGGCTACCGTTTAACACAACATTACTTTCTTATACAGGAACATATAAAGTTGCTTGAAGAAAAGTTTAATACCGTGGTCAGAGAAGGAAGTGTCTGAGTAGTTATATGCATGTGGCATCTGTCACAATGATTTATGACCCTTAAGCCCCGCCCCTTTGGACTTTGGACCGAAAGTCCCGCCCTATGATTGATTACCCTGAAGCCCCGCCCCCATGACGCAATACCGGCAGTCCATCCCAGCTGATGCAATACCGGAAGTCCCGCCCCTGCTGACGTCACATCTCCCCCCCACGTGACCTAGCCCCCATCCTCTGGCACCTGATTGGTTCAGGAAACTGTCAAGGGCCTTTTGATGGATGTCTGTCCCCTCGTTGAACCCGCCCCGGCACCTGATTGGCTCAGGAAACTGTCAAGGGCCTTTTGATGGATGTCTGTCCCCCCTTGAACCCGCCCCCGGCACCTGATTGGTTCAGGAAAATGTCAAGGGGAATTTGATGGATGTCTGACCCCTGTTTGAACTCATCCCACAGGTGCTTAATTAAACAAACTGTCAAGAGCAGACCCCTCCTTGAACGGGCATGCCCTGACAAATCCAGGCCATTTACAGACCTGTTGGTGCCCCGCTTCTCTCGAAGACACACAAGCGTTTCATGGGGCAGAGCTGCCTGCCTTTACGGTTTGGGTAAGAACTCCTGTATCTATTATTTCAAATAATCTACGACTTTAAAGATCTAAACCTTAGTTCAGCACTTGTAAACCGTTTTTTAATTTTATCTAAGTCAAGCTCCCAGACATTCTCTGCACTGACAAGCTGTCCCTTCACTCACTCTATACAGTTGATGCGTGAGAGCTGAGACAGCCTCTGCTGGGTCGAAGCTCCAAGCGTACATGCAGTCAAGTTCGAAAGACACATCCCAGTCCCCCACACGTCCCTGCCATTTCTGAAAGGCCGGTATAAAAAGCGAAGCATTTTGTTCTATCTACGATTTTAAGATGAACACGCAATTAAAACATCTCATCTTTGCTTCAAACTAAGTCAAGCTGCTTTTTTCCATCTTACAGACAGATTCTGCAGTAAAAAGCAGTCTTAGCGGTGATTCGAGCTTCCCACCTCACAGAAATCAAGCAGCCCGGCTTTTTAGCAGCCCCTTGCTCTCTCAAAACTGACAGGGACAGAGAGAGTCGGACAGCCCCCCTGCTGCAAACTGTATGAGGCCGGAGCTCTGCCGACAGAAACACCCCCACCCCTTGCTGTGTTCTGCGAGCGCATGCTTGTCAATCCCCCACCCTAACCCGGAACGGGAGTGCGCATCAAGCTCGCACGTTCGCGCAGCTGCTCAGTCCGGGAGAACAAGTTACGTGTGTAACTTTTAAAGTTAAAGGATTTAAAAATCACCCGCACAGTTAAATAATAGGCAACAGGGACCTTTTAAAGAACGTTTGAGACGCTAGCCTCGGATGTATATTTTGTATATCTTTAAAAAAAAAAGCCCTGTTCCATCCATTACCTGCCATTTTACATAATCAGCTGCCCCTAAGGAAACATATCGCGAAAGCACGGCGAATAGTTTTCTAAAAGTTAGAATTGTATTCAGATAATCCCAGAGTGAACGGAGCACAAATATTTACCAGAAGTGGGATTCGAAAATCATGCTGGCATTTGTCCCTTGAATCTTAAAGCCATAGCCTTAAACAGATCGGACCTCCGGGGATACAGAAATGTGCTTCACAGCCCAGAGACGGTAGAGTAGGGGGTAAGGAGGGGCGCGATTCACAGCACCTAGGCAACAAAAATTGCCTTACCTTGTGGAATGCAGGTTGTAAAACAAAGGATGTTTTTAGGAGACATTCCAAAGACGCGGTGCAACGAGGGTGGCTTGTGTCCGATTCAAATGATTGGCAAACATAAAGCACTTCCAAAATACCACTTTATAAAGAGAAATGTTTTAAAATTGTTCTAAAACCTTTTTTTCATCCCCATTTAAATATATTCCGGTTCAAATGATTGGTAAACATTAACATAAAGCACTTCCAAAATACGGCTCTTTTCACAATAAAAAGAGAGGCTTCCATAACCAAATCCATATCTCCGATCGCCCTGAGAACGACAAGATGAATTTCAGCCACGACGGTGCGTTTTGACGAACTTCTTAATGATTTCTACTTTTAACGACTAGAACTAAATGAAAAATAATTATCGTTCATAATAATAATAATAATACATTTTATTTATATAGCGCCTTTCCCATGCTCAAGGCACTTACAGAACATAAGAAAGAACGGCAGGGTATACAGTATATAGCATAGTACAAAGCAAATTAATAAATAAGAAGATTAAGACAGTAAACTCAGAGAAAGCCTAACAGACAACAGAATTGATGGTCTGCACACACACACACACACACAGGTTACATGAGCATCTTGACAGAGAGGTAAACTGAGAGAAGGGGAATGAAGTCAAATAGAGCTAAAAGCCTTCCTGAACAGATGAGTTTTAAGTTGTTTTTTAAAAGAATTCATGGAGTCAGCTGACCTGATTAATTTCGGTAGGTCATTCCAGAGTCTGGACGCTATACAGCTGAAGGCCCTGTCACCCATGGAGTGTAGATTAGTGTGGGGCACAACAAGATTGCCAGAATCAGAGGACCTTAGTGGACGGGCAGGCACATAGTGATGGAGAAGGTCACTGATGTAGTTTGGCGCGAGGTTATTTAAGGCTTTGTAGGTTATTAGTAGGATTTTATATTCGATTCTGTAAGACACAGGGAGCCAGTGAAGACGGAGCAGGATGGGTGTGATGTGCTCGCTGCTGCTGGTTCGAGTAAGGACTCTTGCAGCTGAGTTTTGAATAAGCTGGAGCTGTGATATAAGATTAGAAGGGGCACCTGCCAGCAGCGAGTTACAATAATCTATGGGGATGTGATAAAAGCATGGACAAGTTTCTCAGCATTAGAAAAGGAAAGGAAGGAGCAACACGAGATATGTTACGGAGGTGAAAGTAGAAAGTTTCTTAATGTGATTTATGTGGTGGAGTAAGAAAGGGAGGAATCAAAAATGACACCAAGATTCTTTGCAGTAGAGGCAGGTCTGATGAGATCACCACCAAGATGGACTGGGAAGGAGCTCATTTTATTAAGCTGCATTTTAGTCCCAATTTGCAGGAGTTCAGTTTTGTTGCAGTTTAATTTCAAAGAGTTCTGCTCCATCCAGGTTTTAATTTCACTAAGGCAGGTTGTGAGCTGAGAAAGCTCTGATGAAGTTCCACTTTTAACATTGAAGTAGAGTTGAGTATCATCTGCATAAAATGATAGCCCAGTCCATAGCTACGAATAATATGGCCAAGGGGAAGCATATAAATACAGAAGAGAAGAGGGCCGAGGACAGAGCCCTGAGGAACTCCTTGTGTGACTGGCGCCGAGCTGGATCTGCTGTTACCAAGACTAACAAACTCTTGCCTATCAGTCAGATAGGACTTGAACCACTGGAGGGCAGTGCCAGAGATACCCAGCATGTTCTCCATTCTAGACAGTAGAATGTCATGTCTGACAGTGTCAAATGCTGCACTGAGGTCTAACAGAATTAATATGCTGGTTTGTCCAGAGTCTGCTGCCATAAGCAGATCATTGGTTACCCGTAGCAGAGCAGTTTCACAGCTGTGCTGCACCCTGAAACCAGACTGAAAGGGTTCCATCAAATTATTAGACGATAAGTAATTGGTGAGCTGGGAAGCTACAACACGCTCAAGAGCTTTTGACAGGAAAGGTAAGTGGGAAATAGGCCGGAAATTGTTAAGATTGTCAGCATCAAGACCAGACTTTTATAACATTGGGGTTACAGAAAGTGAGTGGCACAGAGCCAGTGTCAAGGGATGAGTTTATTATTGTTGTAACAGTCGGGATTATGGCTTGAAGGCAGGATTTAAGTAGTGTGCTGGGGATCGGGTCCAGTATACAAGTAGTTGGCCTCATCTTACAAAGCAGGTCATTAACAAAGCAGATGTGACTGGTGAGAACTTAGAGAAGGAGCTGGATGGAGTGGGAAAACAGGGAGAGATATAAACAGATGATGTATTTATGTTAGTTGAATTATTTAGATCTTTAATTTTGTTACGGAAAAAGTGGAGGAAATCCTCACAGACTTCAGTAGAAGAGGTAGTTGGGCCAGATGCAGGTTGAGTAGTTTATTAACTACAGAAAACAAAACCCTTGGGTTATCGTGGCCACTTTCTATTATTCTGCCATAGTGGGTGTTCTTAGCAGCAGTTAGTGCTTCTCTGTAAGCTCTTTGGTGGTCAGAGAAAGCCTGGATGTGCACAGTGAGGCCAGTCTTACGTGACATTCTCTCAAGGCGTCGCCAGCTGCTTTCATAGATCGCAATTCTGAGTTATACCAAGGAGCTGAACGTTTAAAGAAACCTCTTATGTTTTAAAGGAGCTGTTTTATCTAATGCTGAATGAAGGGCTGAGTTATAGTGGTCAACAAGACTATCTAGTGTTGACGGAATAGGTGCAGACAGTAAAAGATCAGAAATGGATCCAGAAAGGATAGAGGGACAGATATTTTTAAGGTTTCTGTAAGAAATTTGTCGTTTACAGGTAAGAGGAGGTAAAGGCAGTGAGACAGTAAAAAATACTGCTTTATGGTCAGAGAGTCCCAAATCAGTGCTGTAAATATTGGCAACAGATAGTCCAGAAGTGCAGATCAGATCCAATATATGACCACCAGAGTGGGTGGGAAAATCAACATGTTGTGTCAAGTCAAAACAGTCCAGTAAGGATAGGAATTCATTTCTCAGTTTAGATGTAGTAATGTCAATATGGATGTTGAAATCACCAAGAAGGATAATTCTCTGAGAGTAAGAGCTTAGGTGGGTTAAAAGTTCAATCAGATCAGATAAGAAGGATGCATTGTATTTTGGGGGACGATAAAGAACAATGAGTGAGACAGGACCTGTTTCCGTTATTAGTTTAAGAGCCAGGCACTCAAAAGACAGTGGACAGTCAATTGGGATTCGTTTGATATTTAAGTCTGCTCTGATAATTACCGCTAGCCCGCCTCCTTGTCTAGAGCTGCGAGGTTCTGTATGGAAAGTGAAACCAGGTGGAGTCGCCTCCGTGAGAGACGTCAATTCGTTTGGTTTTTGCCAAGTCTCCGTTAAACACAGTATATCAAGTTTGGTGTCAGTGATGAGTTCTGACAGCACCAATGCTTTGCCATTAAGAGATCTTGAGTTAAACAGAGCAATGTTAGTCAATGAGGCATCTTTTTGCACAGAGCTGTGATCAGGGTTTATTTCCACAGAATGTAAATTTGGCACACTGACACTTGTATTTCCAGAGCCATGAGAAGGAATGCTTATTCCTGAGCAAATGCTGCCGGTTGTCTTTTCATTCGCACCGGCGGTGGCGGCGACCTGACCAGCGATGTATATATTTCGGGCGCTGTAAAATACCGGCGTCTTTTAGGATGTTCCAATCAGACCATTTGCTCTGGACAAACTGTTTAATAAGAAGGAATCCCTGCAGAAACCGGGCTGTCTCTGAATCAAGGTAAGTCCCTTTCATGATTCTTATAAGCGTTAAACGAACATATTTTTAAAAATGGAAGTTTGAATGCTTTTTTATATTTTTAGAGGGTTATATCCCCGTAGAGTCTCCGATTTATTATACAGATTCAGGTAAGACCCTTTTTTAAAATGCTTTAGGCTTGCAAGGTGCTTGTCTAGGTGCTTCAGAGCACTCGTGCGTGTGTGCGCGAGCTAGGGCACGCGCTTGTGTCCAAAGTCCGGGCGACATCTCCAGTGTATTGTTCATGTGTAAATGAATAGGATTAAGAACTAGGGTGTCTGTTTTGATAAAGTTATTATCTTGGTGTAGGGATTGAGGTTTCAGGTAGTTACAAAATAACCTATTTAGTTCGAGATTCTGTCTAGCTAACGTAAAATAGAATTTTTTATGTGGACAAGCATCTAGCGGAATAGAGTCTGCAGGGTGATAACGCATGAGCTGTGGTTGTATGTGTGGATGGATTGATTTAAAGAGACAGCACGCGTGTTTTTTAATGAACCGAGGCAAACCTTGGAAGCTTAGGACTTTTTGTTTTTGTTTTTTAGAAGCTAGTCCTTTACACACTGAAGAAGTTTCTCAAAGGGCTTCCTCAGGGTTGAACAATTGCAATAAGTGTCATTTCAGTTTATCGACGGCATACAAATGTGAAATGATGCCTTGTACTAAAAAAAAAAAAAGTTCATACGTTGTATTTACAGACCACAGTCCCCCGGGTATTTTAACGCAAGTGCTGGACGGTTCAGAAATTCTAAACTGGAAAAATCTACAAACCCCTCCTCTCTCCGAGATCGGTGTCCAGTATTCTCTGGAGCGGCTGACAGTGCGACTTCGCCAATTACTGGTGGACTTTGTAGAATTTGAGGCTTCTGTGTACAACTCCACACCCGAAATGTGTTTAGACTTGATGCATATGAATGCCTTTTACATCCATTTAACCCGTAAATAAAGGAGCCGCTTTATATTATTTTTTATGAAAATATTTTTTGCAAAATATTATATTCTGTGTTCATAATTGCATATTATATTCTGGGTTCATAATTGATATATTCTGTGTTCATAATTGTAGGCTTTGATTAAATTTAGGTCATGCCTGAAAACAGTTCTAGCGGAAGCAGTGACAGTAGTGACGGTAGTGGCAGTGAATGTGAACATCCTGAAGGGCATAAAGGTAGGAAAAGACCGTCCAGTGAAAACCTGAGACTATTAAAAGAGATGTCTGATAACTTAGAATATTCCATAAAGCCCCCTAAAATTCCCACCCCTCCGCGATCTCCTCAAATTGTTCAGTCACCACATCCTGTGACCCATCCGATCGACAATTTTGATCTCATTAATAATGCGCTCCAGGTTCTAAATTCTGATGAAATAGCCGTAGTTAGAATAGAATACCTCTTCTGAGGCCAGAACGTCTTCAGGTCTGGCCCAACAACCTAAGACCCTAGATCCGAATGTAAAAAGCCCACAACCTTCTACTTCAGGTACCTCTGGGGCAAGTAGTTTCTCGCTTCGACATCACCCTGTCAGCGAAGCGTTAATACAACCTTCTACCTCGCATCAGCACGTGCCTGCTGATGATTTAACAGGGTCGGATACTTCCGAAACAGACTCTCCACAGCCATCTACCTCGCATCAGCACACGCCTGTTGACGCTTTAACAGGGTCGGATTCTTCAAATCCTCAGACAGGCTCCGGAGTGACTAAGCCGTCCGGGGTAATCTCGAGTCTCGGCTCTCCACAGCCCTCTACTTCACATATGGACAATCCTTCCTTTCCACAACCGTCAGTAAACTCCCCGCAGCCCTCTACTTCGCATACGGACAATCCTTCCTCTCCAGATCCTCAACCGTCCACTTCTATAACGGAGCGTCCAAAATTTAACAATATCGAGATTAGACACCGTTTCAATTTTTCTGAGGCCTATACACTTGATTCATTCGCCGAGGTATTTAATCATATACACGAGACCGTTCAACAAATATTAGACAGTTTTACGAGCACTTTGGATCCTAGGGATCTAGTGCAGTTAGAATTACAGGCTGAATCACTCAATCCCAGTGTTTTTTCCCTAACCCCCGCGGGTATGCTTTCTGTGGAGGATTTTTTTAATCAAATTGAATTACTTCTCCAGAGTCACGCTACTATTTTAGCCGATTCCAGTCTGACGCTAATCATTCAGGTAGTGAGGGTTCCATCTGGTGGTGGGGGTCCTAGGCGTAAAGCCCGTACCCTTTTCAACAATGTAATCGTTCAAAAGAAACGGAAACACCTATGGATCTCCTTCAACCCGGATGATCAGTGTTGTTTTGCCAGATGTTTGCTGGCTGTATTAAATGCTAGATTCAGAAACAATCAGAAATTGTGTGAACAAGAGGCTCGTCGATTGCACGTCAGGGTCGGATTATCAACGGATCAGAAAATAACGTTTTCAGATATTGAAAAGTTTGAGAGTTTAATGGGAATTAAAATTATCGTCTGGTACCGGGAACCGAGCACTAGCACACTATTAAAATTTGAAGCGTCAGGGGCCAGAAATACAAAGAAGGCTTTCCTGTTTTTGCATCACGAGCATTATTACGGTATTTTGAATCTAAAAGGCTTTCTGGGTTTTTCCTACATCTGCGATTTTTGCTACACGGGGTATTCTAACCCTTCACGACATCGTTGTGAGCAACACTGTGACGTCTGTTTATCTACAGACTGTCACTGAGTTGACGGAGAGGCTTTCCGATGTTCCGACTGCCAGCGTTTCTGTCGATCAAGGCTTTGCTTCGAAATCCATAAAACGCCCAAATGGAATGAAAAGACGCGCAGGTCTGAAAGTATCTGCGACGTCCATAAAGTCTGCCCCCTCTGCAAACTGAGATACACTGCAAAAGACAATTCAAAACCTCACAAGTGTCGAACCAAACACTGTCGCGTTTGTAGAATGGTCCTGAAAAAATCGGATGAAAATCATCAGTGTTTTATTCAAAGTTTACCGCTAAGACTGCTCCAGGAAAAGTACGTGTTCTATGATTTTGAGTGCCGTCAAGATGACGGCATCCACGTCCCCAATTACATCCACTGCATGCATTGGAACGGTCAATCGTGGAGTTGGGCCGGGGAGGACTGTGTCGCAGAGTTCTTCCACAGATATCGATGTCCGAAATACCAAGAGTACACGTTCATAGCTCATAATTCTAAGGGGTATGACGGCTATTTCCTACTGAAATATCTCGTCGAGAGTGGGCAAACTCCGACAGTTACAGCTCAGGGTTGTAAACTACTTTGTTTTATAGAAGAAGATTATGAATTGAGATTTATCGACTCGTGAGCTTCTTACCCCTGAAATTGAGCGGGATGCCCAAGGCCCTGGGATTCCAGGCTCAAAAAGGATACTTTCCCCATTTCTTTAACACCGCTGAAAATCAAAATTACATCGGACCGTACCCCGAGCCTAAATATTACGGCATTCAATACATGATGAGTCGGGAAAGAGAGGAATTTCTGTCTTGGTACGAATCGATTAAAAGCGTACCTTCAACTTTATACGAGAAATGGCTTTCTACTGTAGAAACGACGTGGTTATTTTGAGAACGGCGTGCATGAAATTTAGAGAGGAAGTGCTCAGGATCGGTAATATCGATCCTTTTCAGTGTATGACCCTAGCTTCTCTCTGCCTGTCCATGTACAGACAAAATTGCATGCCTGATAACACGATTGGAATCATTCCGAGTGATCATTACAAAAGCACTCACAAAGCTTATTCTAATGCTTCTATTCAATGGCTGATGTTTCTTTCCGAGAAGGAAAATATAAACATTCGACACGCCCTGAATCACGGTGAAGTAAAGATGGGGTCCTTTTATCTAGACGGTTACGCCGAAGTTCAGGGCGTCCCGACGGCCTTTGAGTTTGCCGGATGTTTTTATCACGGCTGCCCCAAATGCTACGACGCGCGAGCTAAACATCCTCTCACAGGGACGCATTTTGCCGAATTGTTTAAGACGTTTGACGACAAGGTGAAGGAATTGCGTGAAAAATTTAATCTGACGGTTAGAGTTCTCTGGGAACATCAATGGGAGAGCATGAAAAAAGAGGATTCGGAGCTTCAGGATTTCTTAAGACGCTTTGAGTGTCCTGAACCTATCAACCCCCGTGATGCCCTGTATGGAGGGCGCACCAACGCTATCAAATTATATCATAAGGTTCAAGGCGCCGAGCAAATGCATTATTACGATTTTACAAGTCTATACCCTTACGTCAACAAAACAAAAACCTACCCGATCGGCCACCCGACCTTTGTTTTTGAGGACTTTGGGGATCTTAAAGATTACTTCGGGCTTATTAAAATCACCATGCTAGCCCCTCGTAATCTGTATTTTCCGGTCCTCCCTTTAAGAATTTGCGGTAAATTGATGTTCACTCTGTGTCGTACGTGTGCAGAAACCCAAACAACTACCAGCCTTTGCCGTCACAATGATCGGGAAAGGTCTTTAACAGGAACCTGGTGCAGCGTCGAAATACTAAAAGCCTTAGATAAAGGGTATAGAGTTTTAAAAATACACGAGATATGGCACTACGAACAGAGCACATCCGATTTATTTGCCGATTACATCAAAATTCATCTGAAAGGCAAACAGGAAGCCTCCGGTTGGCCCTCGTGGGCCCAGGACGGGGCCTCCCGCCGGCGCTATGTTGACGACTATTTCATAAAAGAAGGCGTCTTATTGGAGAGTAAAAACATCACCTCCACCCCGCTAAGAGACAAATTTCCAAGTTATTTCTGAATTCTCTTTGGGGAAAATTCGGTCAGAAACCTAATCAACCGACCACAACATTTGTTAAACACAGCCAAGAGTTCTTCGATTACCTGTTCTCAGACATGTACAGGGTGTCCTATTTTGGTTTCAGCAGCGAAATCGCTCAAGTGCAGTGGAGGTATGCGGATGACAGATACGTTGTACCCGGCCCCGTCAATGTGGTGATTGCTGCTTTTACCACGGCCTATGCCCGCCTAGAATTGTACGGTTTGCTGGAACGTTTAGGGTCGAGGATTCTGTATCATGATACAGATTCCGTTATTTTCACAGCCTGCCCGGGCAGTACACTCCGCCTGGGACTATTTAGGGAACTCACCAGCGAACTAGATCCTGACGATTTGATAGAAGAGTTTGTTTCTGGGGGTCCAAAAACGTATGCTTACAGAACGTTCAAAGGCAAGGTCTGCATGAAGGTAAAGGGCATTACTCTCAATCACGAAACGGCTCAAGCGGTAAACCTATACTCGCTATTGGATTTAGTGCATAGTTTTGTGGAACGCGATCTCGCGAAAGAAATAACGGTTCAGGGCACGCAGATTCATAGGAACAAAAAGAACCTGACGTTACAAACTCGTCCACTCAGAAAAGATTCAGAGTGGTGTACAACAAAAGGGTTCTTTGCCCGATTTCACCACTCTCCCTATGGATACTAAAGAGGGTTTTGACGTTAGACTTCAACATCCGTTCTCAAAAATAGTCTCGGGACCCTCTTGTTCGGGCAAATCGCATTATGTGAAAAAGCTCTTGGAGCACGTGGACCATGTGCTTTCTCGCCGCCCTGACAATATAGTCTGGTTTTACAGCTGCTGGCAGCCTCTGTACGACGAGCTACTAGCTCAATTTCCCAAAACCAAATTTTTGGAGGGGCTACCCGTCTCCTTAAGCGACGACGAACTACTGCCCCCTGACCGCGTTAACCTGGTGATCGTCGACGATTTAATGGAACAGGCGAGTCATAGCGATGAGATAGAGAGGGCCTTCACAAAATATACTCACCACAGGAATCTGTCCATCATTTACTTGGTCCAAAATTTATTTTTTCAAGGCAAGAAAAGTAGAACGATAAATCTGAATGCCAATTACATTACCCTCTTTAAAAACCCTAGAGATAAACTGCAAATTACCACTTTAGCACGTCAAATGTACCCTGGGAGGGTTAAATTTTTCTTGGAGGCCTTTGAGGACGCTACAAGACAACCTTACGGTTATCTGTTGGTGGATCTAAAGCCCCTACGCCTGACAATTTCGTTTACGCATCGGATTGTTTCCTCCCGACTGGCCCGTGTACGTCGTGAAAAGATAAAGACGGGCAATTTTCCAGTATTTGAGAAAGAGCCGCATGTGTGCAGAATAAAAAGAAATCTCCCTCTGCTCAAGACCCTACACAGGGTTCCTGTCGTCAAGAAAAGCGTTGCTGAGCGAGGCTCCGGACGATTTAATTTACACTCTGTCAGAAATAGCTCTCAATACTTTAAAAGGACGCGTCCCCTGACGTCCAGACAGTTCAAGTTGTTGAAGAAGCATCGTTGCTCCGTTAAAAAACTTGGCGATAAAAAACTCACCGTTAAAAAGAAAAAAGCCCTTTTAAATCAGAAAGGGGGGTTTCTCGGTGCCCTATTAAGCGCCGCCATTCCTTTCATTACTAGTTTAATAGGGTCGAGAGTATAAATATGGAATACACGCGCAAGATGTACCTGGTCCCTCAACAACAAATGGCTCAATGGCGTCAGAAAGCCCCAAATTCCACCGGTCTTTTAAGCACTACGGAAAGTGAACTGGATAAGCAAATGAAACTCATACTTGAACGCGGTGACTTGAGCGCCGACGCAAAAGTAAAACTTTATACGACCGTCTTGCAAAGATACCTGACCTTTGTGAAAAAAGCGGATAAACAATCCGGTTCTCTGACGTTATTGCTGCCTGACGAGAGCCAGGAGGAACCGTCGGGAGCTCTCAAACAGGCTCCTAGTACCCCAGAAGAAAGGGTGTACGATGAGATTTTGAAAAGTGCTCCGGATAAATCAAAGAAATATACCGAAATTATTTTACAGAAAATGTCGCATCACCCTAATACAACCTACTGGAATGGCTTGGGAGAGTTTGTGTTTCGCGGAGAACCTTTACCCGGTACGAATATGGTCGATCTAATGCGAAATTTAACCGCCCGTCACAACATACCGTCCTATCGGAGACCCAGGGGGTGGAAAGAATTTATAAGGCCCTGGCTGGTTTGAACATTCCGACCTCTGCCGTACCAAACATCAACACGAGAGAACTTCTAGAGAGTTTCAAAACTACTCCCCCGGACGGGAGTTCTGCCTTTGCTGCCTCTGCTGCCTCGGTCCCTGCTTCCGTTACACCTGTGGGCAAGAAAACCAAATCTCGCAAAAAGAATGAATGGATTCCTTATTGAAATGTAATTATATTTTTGTTTAATAAAATATTACATTTGATTAGACAGACTGTCTATTCTTTATTAAGATAATGACAGGGCATAGAACTTTGCATGCAGGGAAGATCCTGAAAACCTCGGGAAGTGTTCTTAGACAAAGTGTTGATAAATTTTTGAACCATATCATCGTTCTTGGTGACTTCATTAAAATACAGGTTCATAACCTCTTGATAAGAACGTCCTTTTCCTCTGTGATGCAGGAAAAAAATACAGTGTTGCCCGCAGACGCTGGAAAACCAGCTTTGAAGCTGTCGGGTATGGTGAATAATTTCTTTACAGTTTCTGTTTTAAAAGCGGTATATTTCCTCAGGAAAATAGATAAAGTCTGGCGGGCAGCCGTAAGAGTCAAAAAATTAACCAATTCCGTCTTCTCTGAGATGTATGACCAACCAGTGCTCTCCGGGTTGGTTTTGACGGTGAGTATTGACGATGATCATGGCCGGGAGGTTCGTAAGTATTTTTTCCGGCAGTTCGTCGCACGCCAACACTCCGTAAAATAGATTTCCTGTGTACGGATTACCGGCCAGGAGTTCCTCGATCTGCAGGGTGTTCATGCTTTTTTAGTAATCATAAAGGATGTTTCTTCTCTGGTTTATTTCAATAATGTTGTCAAAGACGGCGTACACTATTAGATTCACAGTATGGGGTAGGGGCTGTCAAAACGGATTTCAATTCTCATGTTCCCGGTTTTCACCAAGGAGAAATGGTCTCCACATTCTTGATCTGGCGTCAAATCAAAGGCAAACAGGGTGTATCCCCGGGAGAAGTCAGAACGACTGATGGCTAGAGGCTGGTCTTTCAAATGCTTTCCGGAGGCCAACACGAGATTGTAATATTCTCTAGCTGTGATGTCATTCGCAAAATCAGGTTGAAATGGTTTGGCTGGAATCTGCTCTCCGTCCAAATACAAGGCCAGGAACTCCACCTGGTTATGCTTGAAATTGAAGGGGTTTCTGGCGTAATCTCCCGAAAAGGCATCATTATCCACCAGGCCTAGGACCACGTACTTGGGTATCTGTCCCAAGAACAGGTTCTCCTGATTGCTCACTCGTATCCCGGCTGGCATACTGAGAACTTTCATATTCACTCTTTCCACGGGGTACTTGGCATTGGCGGTGGTGAGAGCTTGGGCGTGCCCTATTTTCACCGCCGACGAAACTTTAACTTTCTTGACAAAAAGAGCGGATAAAATGTTTACTTTGTAACGCTCGG
This sequence comes from Polypterus senegalus, assembly GCF_016835505.1. NCBI lineage: Eukaryota > Metazoa > Chordata > Cladistia > Polypteriformes > Polypteridae > Polypterus > Polypterus senegalus. The sequence continues at coordinate 250,482,862 of NC_053157.1, read as the reverse complement.
CATCTCCGGACATCAGACAGAATTCATTTTTGCTCCGTACCATTTTTATTCTGACATCCACCCCTTTAGAATTAATTTTTCTTGAAAAAATAGGTCGGAATGAATAGGCCCGAGGAGTTCTACTGTTTTACCCTGGGCCGTATATCCGTTTCTTTTTTTGAAACCCTCATTCGGCCCGTCCAAGGCTATGTTTTCATGTTCGTTGGCCGTGTCTTTGTAAAAGACCGAAGCAAATTGGAACTTGAGAGTTTCATTGCTGTAATTTAACAGTTCCTCAAAAAGGGCCCTGTATGGGTAAAGGCTGGAACTCTGGGATATTAAGCGATCTCCCAAGGTGACATCCACTTGTGAAAATAAAGCGGCTATCGGATAATTAACCAAGGCTACCCGGGCCCCTTGGCCCGGATTAGTTCCGTCGGCATTGACGATTTTGCATCGGATGTGTAGAAGCGTGTTATTCAGGTCCAAGTAGTCTTCCCCATTCCCAGTAATCAGAAACTCCAACGGGGCGACTTCCGATAGAGCTGAGAGAGGGGGGACCTCGACGTAGATGCTTTTTTCTACGCTAGTCTGAGTATAAGGTACCGTAAACAAGTCCAGTTCAGGATTTCACACACTCTTGAGACATTCGATGAACGAAAGACATCTTGAACTAAAAAATGTTTTTCGATTTCTTTTTCTGGGACTTATCCTTGTGGCGGAGAGAAGAAAATGATGTAAAAGCGAACGGCGTCTTTTTGAGGACGGGTCCGGCTCGTGATCCGGGCGGTCTCTTACGCTTAGTTTTCCTCATCACCATCAGACCCGACCCCGATTGATTTTCTTCGCTTCCTCGAGTCATCGCTCCCGACATGGCCCCTGCCACCACGTCTTTGACAATATTCTTAGCGGCTGATTTAATGTTAGGTTTGACAATTTCGAAGCCTCTTTTTAAGAGAGGCAAAGCCCGTCTAAACAATCCAAAATATTCCGCCGATCCCAGAACCGTACATCACGGGGGCCCCAGAAAACCCGGGAGACCGTTGCCCGCTTGGGTTTCATAATAATGCACGTAGGGGCTAGGGTCCAGGTAAGATCTCATCTCTGTATTAGTCGTGTATACAACTTTTACAGGGTCTGAAATGTAACTTGACAATGACTTTACCAAACTGAAATGGAACCGGTTTGTTCTGATCCGTCTTTATTTCAATGGTCAAAGTATCAAACTGATTCTTGCTGACCGGAGCGTTGTGCGGCCTGTCATAGGTGATTGTGGTAATCTTATTCATCTCATCCTCAATATGTACGCATCTCAAGAGAGGGACGTAGCTGTCTCCGACTCTTTGGTGAGACACAATATCGCTGTAGACGTACAAGGTATAAAACCCGCTCTGATATCCGCGGGGTATGGAGCTTCATTCACCAGACCTATGCTCACGTCCCCATGAGCTCCTAAAAGCCTTGCCAACTGTCCCTTGACATGCAAAGATTCATCCTTCACGCTGCTTAAGACGTAGAATCTTCGCTCGATAGCGCTGTAGCGGAATCTCATAGTGTTTTCAGGTATTGGAGTGTTGGCTGAACCGCCCTCGACGGCCTGGGGTTCTTTCGCCAACGCTTCATTCATCTTGGAAGTCACTTTCTCGAGGCTAGCGTAATACCCCGACGGAATAGTATAATATTTAACTATTCGCGGGGACACCACAATAAAATTATTATCCGGTTTATCTAGGGTATTCCAGGTGTGCGGATACTGAATTTCGGCCAGTGCAACTTCCCAAGGGCCCTGTAGTTCGATGGGGGCGGCTAATTTGACGGTAAATTCGGTGATGGTGTTATTAGGGAAAATATCCCGGGAAGAATTGCTGGGGAGAATGACGTAAAAGCTTTTTCTCTCCATCGTGAAAACCCTGTGAATGAAATACTATTTTTCATTCTCAGTATTTAACATCTTGCGCATAGCTTTCAGGGATCCAACTGTTAAACTTTTCGGGCCATCCGAGCCATTTCACCAAAATATGCTTTTTTCTACGGATATTTTTTTCGCCAGAATCTTTTCAATCCTGAAGAGTCCGGCCCTCGAATCTTTTGTAACTCCGCGTCGTAAAAGGAGCCTATAATGTCTTCGCCGTCATAATCTTTGAGCCTGTAGACAGGCGGCTCCCTCGGGACTAGTTCAGAAATGGTAAATACCTCATCTGAAAAGGTTTGTTCGTATCCTTTAGTAAAAGGATTCCGGGATTTCGACACTCTCACCGCATCACCGACTTTGAACTTATATATTGGGTTTCTTTGGGGTTTAGTTAGGCCGTATAAGGTTTTAAAGACTTTCCAAGAATTGGAACTATTCACCTCGGCGGGGGGCATTTTATACCTCGGTGATGACTCAGATTATAAGATTTCACCAAGTCCTGTAACCCTTGCAGATAGGACCGGGTATTCCGGGAGCTGAAATAACGCCACATTTTGGTCTTCAGAGTTCGTTAAATCTCTCCACCACGAAGCCTTTAATTCACTAGCGGTGGTAAAATGTTTAATTCCGTGTTTCTTGAGCAGGCTTTGAAATTCCCGATTGAGAAACTCTTTACTGCTATCGGTCTGAAGTTTGACGGGAACTCTACCTTGCTCCAAAATTTCTCGAAAAGCCCTCGTTACTTCTTTACGTTTTGTTTTTCAGTACCCTGACCCAGGCATATTTAGAAAGAATATCTATACAAGTCAGTAGATACTTGTAACCCTGGTTATAGTCGGCCAGGTTTGTCATATCCACCAGATCGATCTGCCTTTGCCCATCTATATTGGAAACGTACACCTTATTCCTTTTAAAATGGACTTTATGGATCGTGTAGGCGTATTGCTCGGATAACCAATTGGATACCTCATGGTCCCCAATACGGTGCCCCGCATGCCGGAGAGCTCTTTTCAAGGAATCTTTACCCCCCAAGCCCCCGGCGTTCTCAGAGTTATAATATGTTTTTTCCAAGACCTGCTCCATCGCCGGTGATAAAACAGACACTGACAACACTTAACCTTATAGAAAACATTTATTTAGGAGTCTGAATTGTTCACACAGTTTCAGGTACAAAATTACAACTCAGTTCTATCATATCATCAAATTCCAGGTCATATTTAGTCCACAGGTTCATATGACCCTCATGATTAAGATTCCGCTTACAAAACTCATTTGCCACACGGCGGGCTACAGTGTAAGAGTATTCATCCATATCATAAAATGACTGCATTAATGTATCATGAATAGAGTTGGTATTATCAAACTCACACACAGTCTTTTCAACCACAGCGTGTATTTTGTGTATCGGCAGTAGAATATTAAAATAACCTAGAATTTTCACCACCAGTCCTTTCAGCCAAGACTTGCGAAAAATCTTCAGAATCCTCTGAAAGCGCCCTTGACGGTAGGTGGTTTCAGGTTCAAAGAGGCAGGTATGTCTTCTCTGGCTGGGATGGGCTATCTCGCAGCCTTGACATTCTTTTTTCTGATCGTAGTAGACGATGATATCCAGCAGACTCGTCATCAGCCCTTTAATAATTTGCTGAGCCTTTTTCCAGGTTTCAGGCAGCACACCATCCGGGCAATCCAAGGCCGTCTCAGCCGGATCGATCGACATCGGTTCCTCCGGACCTTGTCTGATCACCCATGGTTGTCCTGGAGCTAGGTAAGAGATGTCCGTCTGAGTACCCTTATCGGAGACGGTGCTATCCGTCTGAGCACCATTGGCGGAGCTGGGGTTATCCGTCTGATCATCAGCGGAGGCGGCGCAAGACCATCCCGGACCTGGAGAATGGAATCCGCAATCCGGCTCGAGGTCTCTTGACCAGAGACTGTAATCGGGTCGTATACTAAAATACCGGAGGTCAGATTTTTGGGGATCTTGAAGTCCGTCAGTCCGGACCGAGTTATGGAACTGGTAAGATTCAGGCCATGAAGTCTCAGACCACGAAGCTTCAGGCTTTGGAGCTTCAGGTGGTATCCCGGAGGGTGTTACGCCGATCCCCGTCATTTCAAAGTCAGTAGCTACCGACATGCTGATGAGCTTTAAATGGTCCTTCTTTTGGTCCTCTGATTAACAGGCTGTGTATTTATGATAAAAGGGGAGGGCGTGGCTTAAAATAAAGGATGGTTTTCAGTGGCGTCATCACACGAATCAAGTTATGTTTCAGCCCTCATAGTCCGTTACTCGACCGCCGTTTCAATTTGCAGAATTCAGTCCTTCCATACTAAAGCTGGCGGACAGTTTTCCTTGTTGTCCTCCGATAACAGCCGGGCTTCGCACAACTTAGACCGAGCTTCAGCTTCGAGAAACTCAGGCACCAAACATCTTTTAACCCTTCTCAAACGATCCTTCAAATAGATTCTGCGGAACGGACGCTTCACCGGGGCATTGGGCATAGATTCCATTTTTCTTCAGAGTCTTTAGAAAATGCTTCGCTTTTTATACAGCCCATTGTGACGTCAGCAGGGGGTGGGACTTCCGGTGTTGCATCAGCTGGGAGGGACTTCCGGTATTGTGTCATAGGGGCGGGGCTTCAGGGTCATCAATCATAGGTCGGGACTTCCGGTCCAAAGTCAAAGGGGCGGGGCTTAAGGGTCATAAATCATTGTGACAGATGCCGCATGCATATAACTACTTGTCTGCTCTCCTGAAACACTTTAATATTGTCTTCATTTAAGTGAAAAAAAAATGTAAAAGATAGTTTCTAATAAAATGTTTGCAGATTTGAATATGCCTGGTGATTTATGTTTCTACTACCTACAGTATTCTTAAAGACCAGACAGCAGTAGTGAGACTTTATCACATATTATGATATTGATTGTCATGTACAGTGAAATTCTTGCTTTCCGAGTAATAAGCGACATGTCACTGCTGACACTCCGTCTGTGTGTGTCTGTGTATTTATATTTATATATATATATATATATATATATATATATATATATTATTTATTTATTTATTTATTTATTTATTTATTTGTGTGTGTGTATGTATATTGTGACAGATAGGGGCGCTCTCGCTTCCTTGAACCCCGGCTTCATCTTGCGGCCTGGGGTATTATATATATATATATATATATATATATATATATATATATATATTGTCACACACGCGCGCATGGGAGGCAGCTAAAGGGCTCGAGTGAAGGCAGTTCTGAGCCATGCCGGGATGTGGCAGAGCGCACTAACTCTCTTTCTCACTTCCCTGTAGACCTAACCCGGGAGGTTCCACCTGTCTCTCTGGACGCCACTTCTGGGACCGAGCCAATGGAGACAGACCTTGCCAGCTCCGGCCCCTGATGTCACATCCGGGACTAAACCAATGAACAATGAACACGTGCCCGACCTTATGACCTCACTTCCTGTCTCCCCTTTAAAAGCCTTCCCTTTTCCCTTCTGTGTCAGTCTTGTTTTGGACTCTGTTGTAAGCACTTCAGTGCTGGTATTTGAAAGAAAACGAAGTTGCAGCCAGGATACCAAATTACATGGGTGGCTGCCCCAAACCTTTTTCTGTCTTTGACTCGTTTTGTGACAGTGGCGTAGTCGGCAGGATGGAGAAGTCCCAGAAGAGAAGGGAGGGGGAGGAGGGCTTGGTGTGCTCTGACAAACCCGTTGACGGTCCCGCATACAGACGTGGTGATCGTTAACGGGTTTAAAACTTCCGCTCTGCTCGATTCCGGCAGCAACATTTCCATTGTTGCCCGCCGCTTTGTGCTACCGCGACAATGGCTAAAATTCAAGACCAGTATAACCTGTGTCCACGGGAAACCGCTGGTACAGCACCGCCGCTTGTGTCATTAGCTACGGAGGATCAGTCCAGAAAGTAACCGTGGCAATCCTTCCTGATCCTCCGCACCCGGTGATACTAGGGCGGGACTGGTCTGACATTAAAAGCGGCGAGACACATACCACTCCCGGGGTTAAGTTGGGCCTCGTTATGGACGGAGATGAACCGTCTCAAGCTGCCTCCACGCCGTGTAATCAGCCGGCAGAGAGAGGTGAAGCAGCCGTCCTGGCTGACGTGGCAACTCCCGGGCCGCCGCAGGCTGACACGTCATCCACCAACGCGAGGCGGAGCGGGAGGAAACCACGCCCATTGAGGTCGGCGCTGACCCTCTCTCCGTGTTGCGGTTTCAATTTAAAAAGACGCCGGCTTCTTTCAAAAGGGAGCAATGGAATGACGACTCCCTGAAGTTTGTAAAAAATGCAGTGGTCCTTGTCAATGGCCAACGCACTAGTCAGTCGATGCCACAGGGCCCCTACTTTGTGTTAGATAATGACCTCCTTTACCGTGTAGCAATGCATGACGGGCAGGAGACGAGGCTGCTGCTAGTGCCGCGTACCTTCCGGCGGCAGGTCTGCGAGCTAGCACACGCCCACCTCCTAGGTGGCCACCTGGGCACCGAAAAAACTCTGGAGCGGATCAAGCTCCGGTTTTACTGGCCAGGAATTAATGAGGAGGTTCGCCGCTTTGCGCTTCCTGCCCGGAGTGTCAACTGCGACAGATTCCTAGGAGGGACCGTGCTCCTCTTGTTCCTATTCCCTTGATTGACGTTCCCTTCCACAGAATCGGGGTCGACCTGGTGGGACCTCTAGAGCCCTCAGCCCGAGGACACAAGTACATTTTAGTCCTCGTGGATTATGCTACACGATACCCCGAAGCTGTTCCGTTGCGCTCAGCTACCTCTAAAGCCATCGCACGGGAATTACTAGGGGTATTCGCGCGCGTGGGGATCCCCAAAGAAGTCTTGACAGACCAGGGGACCCCTTCACCTCGGAGACGTTCAAGGAGACTGCCAGATTACTGAAAATAAAGCATTTAAAACCTCGTGTATCATCCTCAAACCGACGGATTAGTAGAGAGGTTTAATCAAACTCTCAAGCAAATGCTACGTAAGGTGGTCAGCGAGGATGGAAGGAACTGGGATCAGCTCCTCCCCTCGTCCTTTTGCCTATCGGAAGTCCCACAAGCCTCCACGGGTTCTCCCCTTTGAACTACTGTATGGGCGACAACCTCGGGCATATTGGATATTTTGAAAGAAGGCTGGGAAGAAGAGGCTCTTCCCACCACTAACATACTGGAGTATATCGCACAGTTACGCGATAGATTTGGAAAGATTCGGCCTGTCCTTAAAAGTCACATGGAGGAGGCTCAAGCAGCACAGGTTCGCTACTACAACCGCACGTCTCTTCGGGAGTTCCACCCGGAGATCGGGTCATGGTCCTAGTGCCTACCTCCCACTCTAAGTTGCTTGCCCACTGGCAGGGCCCCTACGAAGTTAAGGAGAGGAAGGGACTGGTCGACTATTTGGTGAGTCAACCCAATCGCCGGCCAAAGGAGCGGTATATCATGTGAACCTGCTGAAACCGTGGAAGGACAGGGACCCTGATCCCTCCTCCGCCAGCCCGCTCACTCTTCGCTCACACACACGACCTTAACTTTGGCGCAGACTTGAGACCCAGGCAGCGGCAGGAGCTGGAAACAGTTATCCGGACCGTTCGAGAGGTAGTCAGTGAACACCCGGAAGGACCTCTCTGATTGAGCACAACATTGTGACAGAGCCGGGGTTGTTGTCCGAGAACGCCTGCATGTCTTCCCGAGGCAAAAAGGCTGAAGTGGAGCTTGAGATCAAGCGCATGCTGGAACTAGGTGTAATTGAGGAGAGTTATAGTCCCTGGTCCAGCCCCATTGTGCTCGTCGGTAAGCCTGGCGGAGTTGGAGGTTCTGCAATGACTTCCGTCGGCTTAACCAAGTCTCCCAATTTGATGCCTATCCAATGCCACGCGTGGGCGACCTCCTCGAGAGGCTTGGACAGGCTCAATACCTGACCACACTTGACATGACAAAGGGTACTGGCAGGTTCCTTTAACGGACTCCGAAGGAAAAACGCGTTTAGTACCCCTAGCGGACACTGGCAGTATCGTGTCCTTCCATTTGGGTTACACGGGCTCCAGCAACCTTTCAGCGTCTGGTGGACAAAGTGCTTCGGCCTCATAACTCATACAGTGCTGCCTACCTAGATGACGTGGTCATCTATTCCAGCACATGGAAGGAACACCTACAGCATGTCCAAGCGGTATTACGGACACTTGGTGAGGCGGGCTCGGATTAATCCCAAGAAATGTTTCTTTGGATTAAGCGAGGCCAAATATTTAGGCTACCTGGTGGGTCGGGTACCGTAAGGCCACAGTGCTCCAAAATTGATGCCATTCTGAAATGGCCCGTCCATGAACCAAGCGGCAGGTCCAAGCCTTTCGGGTTAGCGGGTACTACCGCCGGTTTGTACCCGGTTTTGGAGAAAGCGCGCCTTGACTGATTTAACAAAGAAGAGGGCCCGAACATTGTGGTATGGACTGCAAAACAGACGCTGCATTTGGTGACTTGAAGAAGGCCCTTACGTCCGCACCTATTTTGATGGCACCTAACTTTTCTTTGCCTTTCATCCTCCAGACGGACGCCGGACACAGGCCTGGGAGCCGTGCTGAGCCAAAGTGTCGATGGTGTCAACACCCGTCATGTTCCTGAGCGGAAACTGTTGGACCGGGAGACCAGGTATGCGGCGGTGGAGAGGGAGGCTCTGGCGATTAAATGGGCGATCACTCAGCTGAGGTACTACCTGTTGGGCCGTGAGTTCACCCTTGTCACGGACCATGCACCTCTACAGTGGATGGCCCTGCACAAGGAGTCGAATCCGCGGGTCACCCGGTGGTTTCTTGACCTGCAGCCGTACAAGTTTTCGCTCTTCATCGCCGGGTGCTCTCCATGCCAACGCCGATGCTCTCTCGGGTTACGACCTCTCGGTTAAGGTCGCCCGACCCGACGGGTCTGGGCTGAGGGGGCCTTGTCACACACGCGCATGGGAGGCAGCTAAAGGGCTCGAGTGAAGGCAGTTCTGAGCCATGCCGGGATGTGGCAGAGCGCACTAACTCTCTTTCTCACTTCCCTGTAGACCTAACCCGGGAGGTTCCACCTGTCTCTCTGGACGTCACTTCTGGGACCGAGCCAATGGAGACAGACCTTGCCAGCTCCGGCCCCTGATGTCACATCCGGGACTAAACCAATGAACAATGGACACGTGCCCGACCCTTATGACCTCACTTCCTGTCTCCCCTTTAAAAGCCTTCCCTTTTCCCTTCTGTGTCAGTCTTGTTTTGGACTCTGTTGTAAGCACTTCAGTGCTGGTATTTGAAAGAAAACGAAGTTGCAGCCAGGATACCAAATTACATGGGTGGCTGCCCCAAACCTTTTTCTGTCTTTGACTCGTTTTGTGACAATATATATATATATATATATATAATATATGTGTGTGTGTGTAATAAATATATTAAAGCAGATGTTACTAAAAGAGATTTGGTTTAAAAGCCAGTTATTCATTGAATCCAGACTGATGATCTCATCTGTCTCTTTATACTTAGTCAAATTGTTGTTATTTTAATAACTTTATTGCCTTTAATGGTTTTAAACACATTTACAAGTGCAGATGATTTCTTTCACATACAATATGAGAGCGTACAGGTGCAGTTTATCTCAGAAAGATGTTTATTTCCAAACCTTTAATCCTACCAGAAGCTCACCCCGTAACCCCAAACACTTTACGTCAAACCAGAACACACTCTCGTCAGATAACAACATAACATTTTCCCCTCCTGCACCAAATCCCAGATAAACATAACATAAGGTTTGAACTTTCAGAAGTCATTGAAATTGTACACAAGTCTTTTCTTTTTCTCTTTTGTGTGCTTCTTCCAAAATCCAAATGTCATTCTAAAGTCTGCTTAACTGTGAAAATCAGTAAGGAAATATTTGAACCTGGCTGGCCGAGTTCTGACGCGTTCAGGTCTGGAGATGGTTTCAGTCACAGGTTGCAACACCTCAGGGTCCTCAGTCTGCTTAGGGACCGCTGATCCTGCAGTTGAATCGAGCCACTCGGCTGTAAATCCTGAAGAGTCACAGCTCGGCACTGGGGGTGCAGGTACCTTGCAGAGGCGACTTGCATGCCATTGGGAACCGTCAGCCAGACCAAATGTGGCAGGTCCTAGTTGTCTTATCACTTTTAAAGGAGAAGACCAAAAAGACTTCAACTGATGTTCTCGCTGTGGCCTCCAGACACTGACTCAGTCTGATACAGTTATGTCTGGCATTTACACCCAGTGTGACCTATCAAAGTGTTACTAAATTTTATTCTGGCTCTTGGACACCCTGTTGTGTGTATGCATTGCAGTGGGTAAAGCTGGTTGGGCACACAGACGATCCAATGGAAGCTGAATTTCATGACCCGTCATAAGAGCTGCAGGTGAACTGCCTGAAGTTGAGTGTTGTGTAGCTCTGTAGTGAAGAACTGTCTGGAGAAGTCCAGAGTGAAATGTGTATCCATATGCCAAATGTGCTATAATGCCACTTTTTAAAGTTTTATTTAGACGCTCTACCCCCTCCATCGGCCAGAGGATGGTAGAATACTGTGCGATGGTGTCAAATTCCTTTGTTCATCAAAAAGCTTGTAAAATCAATGGAAGTAAATTGTGGATAATTATCTGTTGAAAAAGCCACTGGCAACACCCAGTGAGCAAAAATGGACTCCAAAAACTCAATCAGAGCTCTGGTTGTAACTGATTCAACTGAGGTCACAATAAGAAAACGCTGATGATGTGAAATGCCATGTAACTCGCTGCAGATGTCTACCTGTATGTGTTCCCAAGGCTTAACATGCCACTGAACTGGCTGCAATGGGGGTGTGGGTGAAGGACCCATTTTACTGCATTCCTTGACCAGAGCTTCAATATTAGCATCAATCCCTGACCACCGCACAAGGTTGCGACATCGTTGCTTAACACGGATAATACCCAAATGGCCCTCATGTGCCAGGACACGTGTTTGAAGAAACCTTGGAACTTCTGTGCAGAGACCACGAGCAACACAGTTTTCATTCCAGCAAGTGAGTTCATCCTTGACACGATGGAATGGTGTCACCTCAGCCGGTACTTGAGTAGGCCACCCCTGCTTGATAAGCTGAGTACGAAGCTGAGTGAGCACAGGGTCTTGCTGTGAGGCCTGCTGCAGATCCTGGAGTGACACCGTGGCCTCTAGAGGTGTGTGAAGAAGCTTAACAAGTTCAGGCTCAGCAGAATCAAGGCAGGGAGTCATGGATGGAGGAGCTGAGAACCGAGACGGTAGGTCAGCCACCACATTGTGGCACTCAGGAGTATACTGGAGTTTAAAATTGTACTGCTGGAGACGCTCTGACCAGTGGTGCATTCTTTGTGGCCTGTGGCCAGAACCAGTTATAGAAAACAGTGCAGTGAGAGCTTGGTGGTCAGTTCTGTGTGTAAATGCACGGCCATACAGATACATGTGCCACAATTCACAAGCCCAGATACATGCCAGTGCTTCTCGCTCACTGACTGAGTATTTCTGTTCACCTGGACTAAGAGCTCTAGAAGCAAATGCCACGGGTTTCTCAGTCCCCTCCTGAATCTGAGACTGTACAGCCCCAAGAGCAGCTCCAGATGCATCACAAGTGACTAAAGTGGGACTATTGAGGTCAAAGTGTGCCAGCAGAGGCGATCAGCCTTTAGTAACTGAAACGCCTCTGTGCAGGCTGGAGTCCATGCCCAGGGAGTATCTTTATCAAACGTTGACATAAGGGTGCAGTAGTTGAGGAATATTGTGGAAGAAAATGTAGATAGTATGCTGTCATACCCAAAATGAAGCAATCTGGGCTACTGATGTGGGCTCTGGAATTCTCTGAAATTCTCTGAATTGCCTCCGTGTTAGACTGGAGTGGGGCTAAACCATCTGCAGACAGTCAGCAACCCACAAATTCAATTCAAGTTCAAAGTTTATTGTCATGTGCACAGTAAGGAAACACTTTTCCCCGTACAATGAAATTCTTTCTTTGCTGTCCACACCAAATGACAAAACCAACATATAAAGATAAACATAAATAATAAGTAGCAGATAGATAATAAGTAACAGAGACAGCACAAGGTATAAAAACAGAATAGACATATAAAGTGTAATAGGCAGGTAGGTGTGTAATGGACAAGTCAAATAAAGTTGTGTGAGGTCGACAGAATGGGGTGAACCACGGTTATAAACTCCAGTCAGTTATTTAGGAGTCTAATGGCCTTGGGAAAGAAAGAGTTCTTTAGCCTGGAAGTCCTGCATTTCATACTCATATACCTCCTGCCTGAGGGTAGATGTGTGAACAGTTTGTGTGGCGGGTGAGTCGAGGCAGTTCTCCTGTGGACTCTGCAGTTGTAGATGCTCTGCAGAGAGGGCATTGGGGTCCTGGTGATCTTCTCAGCAGTCTTTACCACTCTCTGCAGGTGTTTGGGGTCCAAAGCAGTAGTGTTGCCGTACCTCATGGTGATGCAGCTGGTCAATATGCTCTCAACAATGCAGCTGTAAAGTTGCTGAGGATCTTAGTCAACATACCACTCTTTTGAGACGCTCATCATGGGTAGAGGTTGTGGGACCATGCACAACTATATCATCAAGATAAATGACAACCCCTGGAATCCCTGCCAAGATGGTTGACATTATCTTCTGAAAGCAGCTCGGTCCTGAACTGAGTCCAGATGGCATTCTTGTATATCGGAAAACCCCAATGGGAGTGACAAATGCAGTCAGGTCTCGACTGCTGGGGTGGAGTGGCACCTGCAGATATCCTTGATGGAGATCTAACTTTGTAAAGAAACAAGATCCATAAAATTGTGTAGTTAGCTCCTCTGATGTTGGCAGAGGGTATTTGTCAGGAATGAGTGCCCTGTTTACTGCCCTTAGAGCGACACAGATTCGTAGTTCCCTTGACTTTTTTTTTTTTTGCAACAACCAAATTGGAAATCCATGGGGCAGCATTAATAGGTTCTATAATTCCAGCCTCTAGGAGGCGTTGCAGCTCAGCAGATACCCCGTCACGGAAAGCCAGTGGGATGTGGTGTGGTGGCTGGATGACAGGAGGCACAGTGGGATCTAGCAAAGGCAGAGAGACAGCCAAGTCCATCAAAAAGTGATGGCCACTTGTGTTACCAAGGAGAGCAGACATTAAGACTTACAGATCCACTAGTGTCAACAAGGGTAAAACCAAGGCTGTTAAAGAGATCCAGGCCTAAGAGGCTGGCACCACAGCGGGAGACATGGAATGTGAATTGAGGAAGACACTTAGAACCATAGCGTACTGACAACTCAACTGAACCCATAATGCCAATCACAGAGCTGGCATAGCCACAGAGAGTGGTCACTGGAGCAGATAGCTGGAGATCTGGGAAAAACAGTTTCTTAGTCTTTAGATTTAACAGAGACACTATTGCTCCAGTATCTAACAAAAGCGGAAGACAGACGTTGTCTAGTTCTACTGTGTCTGCCTAGATGTCACATTATGAATTGCCACAGGTTTTGACGATGCCGGAGCGAAGTGATTGGCTTTATTGCCGCGCTGGCATATCTGACCCCTGGCAGGGCAGCTCTGCGCTCTCGTAGAGTGTGATTTAGAGACACAATTTCTGCAAAAACGTTGGGGTCTTGGAGGAAGCTGTCGTGTAAGCTGCACGCTGGGATTCTCGTTGCAGTTGTCCGAGTCTTCTGTGCACTGCAGCGCTTGAGCCTCGTCTCCTGTCACTGCTGAGGAAGCAGGAGATGTGAAAGAGATCTGATAGAGCAGGAGATCTCGATCTGAAATGCAATGTGGATTTCCCGTGATAGACTTAAATCATCAGATTCTAGCAAGAGTTTTTCACGGACTGTTGGATTGTTAGTGTGCTCAGCCAATTGATCCCTAATAAATTCATCTTGCATGTCTCCGAACTTACATAAACTGGCTAAACCCCTTAAGTTGGCCACGTATTGGTGAACCAATTCGCCTGCCTGCTGTCACCATTTACGAAATAGGATTTGGTGGAGGATAACTGTTCTGGTTCTAATTGTTTCTGCAAACTTTTGTAACCCTAACATAAAAATCCTAATGCTACTGCTGCCATGTGTCAGGAAGTAGGAAGTAGGAAGTGAGCGCAGCAGCAGTAAGCATGGTGTGTTTATTACCTCTGTGTTTGTTCTCTCAAACAATCCTCCGCCATCCTGCTTAGTTAGCCCTTGTGAAGGCATTCCCTGTAAGTTATCTCTTTTTTCTAGTTTTATAGCTTTTGTTTAAGTAACTTTGGTTAAGGAATGTCAAAGTAAATGTTATATTTCATCACATAAATTCTTTAGTTATAAATGCTGCTGTATTTACTCCATGTTACTTATACAAGTACTTATTAGTGTTTGTTTGTACTTGTATTTACAGTTTCACACCGTTTTTGTAATTAAACATTCTCAACATCACTTCGTGGTTCTGGGAATTATTGCATGAAGGTGTTTAGCTTGCTGGATAATTGAACTGAAGATTCAGTGAGGCCAGTCCAGTAACACTTTGTGAGCAGGAGAAGTACGTCTCCAAGAGAGTCACAGCAGTGGAGTGTGTGACTGCGATCCACAAAGTCTTGAACACGCGCTGTCCCTCCATTACCAGACAGTGTAGGAGCAAAGCTTTCTTGTGCACATCCCTTACATTTTACAAATCAAGAGCCAGGAGGTAAGTTTCAAAAGACTCCAGCCAGCGGGACCAAAGCACTGGAGGCTCTCCAGACAGGGAAAGAAAGGGAGAAGGTGGTGGAAGTGAAAATGCAGCCATCCTTGACGCCAAAATGTCGCATACGATACAAGAGCGTACAGGTGCAGTTTGTCTCAGAAAGGCGTTTATTTCTGAACCACTGATCCCACCAGAAACTCGCCCACTAACCCCAAACACTTTACGGCAAACAAGAACATGCTGTCATCAAATGTACATATTGCAAACATGACACTTTCTACAGTATTTTGAATTTGTTTAAAGGAATGCACTAAAATACCTAATCAAAGCTTTCTTAAAGTGGATCTTGAATAATGTAAAATAAAAATACTGTAATATTTTTCTTTCATTACATAATTATTCAGTTTTAGAACAATTTTGTTGTGAACAGGTAGTTCAACCCAACCAAATACTTCAATCTTAATCGTAATTTAAGGATTCTCTGCTATATTGCAATCATGCATAATGGCCTAGGACAGTCTTTATCAACCTGTGGAGCGCGAAAAGAAATGGAAATCGAAGAAGAAGCAATTTATTAAAACAAACTCGTTTATTACAACTGTTTATGGTAGGAAAATCACACCGAGTATGCGGACTATCGGCTCTGTGGTATTCGTGTAAATGGCCGCATGTCGTGATGTGTCGTCCACCGCTAAGCGCCGATTCTTTGTAGTGAACGAGAAGAGCCGACTCCTGTCGGGGAGAGCAGAGCCTTCAGCCGCAGAGAATCCATGCAGGCAGGGGCGGAACTTTATTTTGATGGGCACACCATAAAACCAATCACAAGTAAAGACGAAATAGGATCATACCATTATTTGAAAGAAGGAAGGGGGCAGACGCTCCGAAGACAGCAAGTGTAGTGGTACAGGCCAGGTACACAGAGCGACAGAGAGACGGGGAGACGGATTGAAAAGCAAGCACGTCGGGAAAAAGTGAAGAAATGTGCGAAAACCAAAAAAGAAGCAGCATCTGATTGCATTTCAATTATATTGGAGACTGCAAAGCTGAGTGCAGAATTTGTCAAATGAAAATATCCATCAGAGCAGATTAGGGTCAGCAACAAACCTGCACAGACATCTTAAGAAGTGCTCAGCCGTTCGTGCCACTGGTGGAGAGCTCGTCCTCTCTCCTCAGGCTGCCATCCACTGACCCTGGAAAAGTTTCCTGTTTTGAGCCACGAACTTCTGCTGCCGCATCCACTGTCTCGCCTAAAACTGCAGGTATATCCTAGCCTTCTGCCGCTCAAACAAAATAAGCACATTTATTTCTAAACAAATGACGCCAGCCAGCCAGATAAGTGTCGATGAGGAGCTGCTAAAATGATAGCCCGTGACTTTCAGCCATTTTCCATTGTGGAGGACAAAGAATTTAAAACTTTTGTTCAGGCCTTAAACCCCATGTATGTTCTCCCCAGGAGATAAACTTCATCCCAAACAATTATTCTAGGACTATATAACACATGGTGGCACGGTGGTGCAGTGGTAGCGCTGCTGCCTCGCAGTAAGGAGAACTAGGTTCGCTTTCCGGGTCCTCCCTGCGTGGAGTTTGCATGTTCTCCCCGTGTCGGCATGGGTTTCCTCCCACAGTCCAAAGACATGCAGGTTAGGTGCATTGGCAATCCTAAATTCTCCCTAGTCTGTCCTGCGGTGGGCTGGTGCCCTGCCCGTGATTTGTTCCTGCCTTGTGCCCTGTGTTGGCTGGGATTGGCTCCAGTGTCCCTATGACCCTGTGTGATGATATAGCCGGATGGATGATGACTGTCTGACTGACTATATAACACGGAGCGTCATGGTGGCGAGAAACGGTCAAAAAACCTTCAGCAGTTTGCCTAACAACTGACTGCCAGACATCCGGAACAACCTGCTCATACATGTTTGTCACTTGTCACTTTATTGGAAACTTTAAGATGACATCCTGCCATCTTGGCTGTTGTGAGTTTACTGAGAGACGTACTGCAGAAAACCTGACAGAGGAGCTGCTGAGAGTGACAACAGAGTGACAAGTAGATGACACAGTGGCGTGCTGTTACGGTATATATACTGTATGTTACGTGGAGAGGCCTGTCCGCCGTAAGCAGATGTCAGAATTCAAGTGCAGTCCTCTCTCTCACCGTTAGACGGCACTTCTGGAATCGCTAATATGTCACTTATTGTTTTAGAAATAAGACGTCATAGTTTTCTCAAGAGTAGTTATAATATTTTAATTTAATTTGAATTATTATATAGAATGGAATAATTTAAAATGTGGAATTCTTAAAATTACTAACAAATTTCATGAAATTTAAGGAAAACCAAAGAAATGTTTGAATTTTTTGTATATTTTATCACATGGATTTTAATTTTAAATATGTCACCTGTGTGACAGTTTATTTTGATGATAAAACAATATTAGCGGTGTCCCAGTCTGATCGAGACTTGAACACTTCTGCCAATAGTGAATTCCCAAATTAAAATTTAGTGTTGTTGGGTGGATCTCAATATCATCAAAAATCTGAAAATGTGCATAAAAACTTTAGTGCGCCACAAAAACTAATATGAAAAAATGGGGCACACATGGAAAATGGTTGAGAAACACTGTATTAGAAACACGAGAAATTAAAGTTGGCACAGCTTCTCCACTAATAACATGAAAGGGCAGGGAAAAGGGGCATGAGAAGAAGAAGTTTCATTGTGTCCTCCATGCCATTTCACCATCCACAGGGTTTATTATGTTATTCCTTACAGATTCACACAGCATGACCTTAATATCCAGTGGATTGTCACCCCAGAGCCTCCAAATTACCTTCTGCTGCAGGTTGGCACTGATGTTCCGAGTTGGACCAGTTCGGGTGACGTTCCTTAATGGTCTCTTCACAGCTTTATTTAACTCCACAGCTTAATGTGTTAAATGTGTTTATCAGTCACTTCTTCTGCCTCACAGATCCACTGTCCTCCATTCATTGTCCATGTGGACTTTTATCCCATCTTCTAATATACTTTATGTTTTCCTCCAGCTACTCCAGTTTTTCTCACACATCCCTACACGTTGACTTTGTTGATTGGCACAGACTCTAACTTGGCCCTGTATGACTGGCAGTGTGAGTTTCTTTAGGTCCTGACCTTCACTGGATTGTCACACTGTCTACTGCTGATCACTGCCTCATGTCCAATGCTCCCAAAATCCATTTATTTGAACATTTTTGCTCAGCGTAGAAAGAGCTTGTCATGAATATTTCTATTTCTGGACAAACTAAACTTTCCCAGCCTAATTTATTCAGCTCATTCTTTATTCTCGATGTCCTCTTTCCGTGTTTTTGTGGCTTACAGACTAACATTAACCAGTTTAGTGCCACCTAATGTACTAAACTCATCAAGTCCAGACCACTGGGGTGCATCTTCAGTTCAGAGAAATTGGGTGGAACACAACATGTCACTCAACACTGAGCGGTCCAATCAAGACACTGGTGAAGTGACAGACGTGACAGTCGAGTAAGGAAGGACAAGTGACTAAGAGAGAGCTGTCCTAAACTAATGACCTCCCCACTGGTTTACTGATTTTATGCTTGTCTGCTTTTGTTGTTCCCTCATTGAATTGCTGCATATTACTGAGAACTAAAATCCCCATCTAAACCCTGCTGACTGTTTACTAGTACAGAGTGAAAAGGAAGAGTTTTGTTTCACAAACAGATTTTCATTCAAAAATTTGTTTTGCAGCAATTTCACAATTATAAAATAAAATAAAAATCTCTTTAATATGCTTTTCATTTTCTTTGGTAGGGGTGGTCAATGTTGTATGAGGCTAAAAGCAACAAATAATGGTCTCTAAAGGTTATTCTAATATTTGCTTCCTTGATCACTCACTATGCTAATGCTGTTACCCCAGTTCTTAAAGTCTCCTTCCATGTGTCTCCACACACTTTCATGTTCCTCACACACTGCCTGCACACACATCCACAACAACAATTTTGCTTCACATCATTCATATGGTTATCAGAGGTAACACCATCAGCGCTCAATCTCCATGACTCCATCTAAACCAGTAACCTTTCCAAAGCTCCACAGGAGTCACACTACCAGGCTTTACCTGAGAAGATGAGCCAGCACAATGTGTGCATGTAAGTGCTGTATGTTTGCACCATATTTATTTGCATTTTCCATACATTCCCAACTGTTTTGTTCTGATATGAGATTTTACACTGCCCACTAGTGAATGACCACTGGACTGAAGCTTTCTGAATATCAGTAAGACCAGAAGAAGCCTTTCTGAAGATCTCATTACATAACAGGATCCAAGTAATACAGAAATGTCTGCAGTGCATAACACCTTCTCTCCCTTTCCCTGAATTTTCAGAAATTTCCCCAGCTGTGGAAAACATCCTGTGACCACGAGGACTTCAGACCAGTTGCTCTTACTTCATACATCATGAAGACCTTTGAGAGGCTGGTCCTAAAACAGCAGTGGCCTCTCATTTCAGCAGATCTGGATGGTCTGCAGTGTGCCAATCAGACACATATCAGTGTGGAGGATGCTGTCGCCTGTTAGCTCCACAGTCTTACTCGCACTTGGAAAAAGCCAGAACCACAGTCATGATCATGTTCTTGGATATCTCCATGGTCTTTATCACCATTCAGCCTTATCGACTATTGAAAAGGCTCAAGGCTATGCATCATGATGCCCCCCTCAGTCTCCTGGACTAAGTGAACAACAGACGAGAGTTTGTGAGGTTCAAGGGCTGTGTGTCAGAACTAGTGGTGTGTAATACTGGAGCACCTTTGAGAAATGTTCTGCCTTGCTTCTTGTTCACCCTCTACACAACAGACTTCCAGTGCAATCCCAGCACTTACCACCTGCAGAAATTCTCAGAAGACTCCTCAATCATTGGCTGCCTTGATAATGGAGATGAGTTGAAGTACAGGAGGCTTGTGAACGACTTTGGCTTGTGGTGCAGGGAGAAAAACCTGCTGATCGAATATCAGCAGGACAAAAGAGCTGATGGTGGACTTCTGGCAGGCCAAAGAGAGAGACCACTCACTGTTCAGATGGAGGACGTGCACGTGGTGCAGAGCACAAGTACCTGGAGGACCATATAAGTAGCAGATTGGACTGGTCTGACCACACAGTGGTGCTGTACAAGAAGGTCCGGAGCAGACTGGACTTCCTGAGCCGACTTGAGTCTTTTGATGTGTGCAGCAAGCTGCCGGAAATTTTCTAAAAGTCAGGAGTAGCCATGTGTTGTTCTACGCTGTGGTCTCCTGGGGATTTCAAGTGAAGCACAAGGCCTGAAGAAACCAATCAGAAAAGCTGCTCCATCACACGGCAAACTCTGGACACACTGGGCGCTGTGGTGGAAAAAGGATGATGGGGCAAAATTGGAGGTCATCAGGAAAAATCCCCTTCAGGTGGGGCTGTTTGTGGGGAACTTTAAGCCACAGGCTTATTTTACCACAATGTGCTAAGAAGCGCCATGGGGGTCGTTGCTGCCAACTGCAATGCGTCCTCCTGACATCCTAAACTAAATGCTGATACTCTAAGTTCATTTTGCTGTTTCTGCACAATTTACACCGATTGATTGATTGATGTATTATTTGTTTTGTGAGTCCGCATCCTTGATTTTTTATGTTTTGGGATTCATAAAGTTTATCTAAATTAATTTAGGTTCCCTCTTTAAGATTTCTTGCATGACGTCCCAGTCAATGTGCCCTCACTTTGAAGGGCAGCTTTGGGTCAGAGAGGACCAAACTGTCAACTTTCTTGAGTTGCCAGATGAGTTCAGTCTTGTAAAAGTGAGTAGTTTAAATGAGACCATTAATCAGGAGCTTCTCACACATAACAATTCAACATGGCAAAGCAGGCCTGGCTGTGCAGTCACTTGTTAAGAGTCCTCGTTTTTCTTGGCACACTCATGCCACTTTAACGATGCCAAGCCTTTAAGGATGATGTCCAGTGCTGTGTGGAATTGTGTTTGTGCTGATGGGTCAAGGGAAGACCCTTGTTGGTAGTGGAGTGCACTCATTGTCTTTCTGACGTGCTCCTTCTTCAGGTCTTTGGTCTGAGGTGGTCTTCCTCAGCTCACTGTTCGGTTCTTTGCCTTAACACTGCTTGGTTGGGGGCTTCTGTGCCAAAACCCCTGTGCCAAGTATAATGGCACATAGTTAGTAAAGCCCCTCCTGGGTGTCACAGAAGTTTCAGAATGTCCAACTCCAATACCTATAAGGAGGATACAGGCTGCTTTGATTTTGAATGAAACAGCAGATCAGCCAAAGATGATGGGGTCGGCTTTGTGGCTCCTTATGTTGAATGGACAGTGTTGCTGTGTCAGCCACTAATATCCACAGATGATCTGCTGGACGGCAGCGTGAATAATGTCCACCTGCTTTTTGAGTTTCAGCTACAACTGTCATCTGCCAAGAGGAAATTTGGCTAATCAGATGTTTGCACATCAAGAAACTGCAGCAAGACTCAACAACAAAAGAATCAGAGCAGGCATTGACAAAAACCAAAGTGCTTAACAGAGTCATAATGGAAATCACCAGCAGTCACCGACTAGACGATATGCCTTAAATGTCGATGATAAAACTGCAAACAAACTAAAAATGGTATTTCTCTGAACTGATCATCAATCCTATGAGTACCACAGTGAAGTTCTTGGAGGGTTGAATCCCCAGCCTCAGGCCATTGACTCAAAATCGTACAATAATTTAAAGACGTAACTCCACAAACGTCTACACTCAAAACTTTAACGTAGACAAAGCGAGATTTGTCACGAGCCGATAATCAGACGACGTACTGTCTCCAAAATCTAGCCATTAACACGGTCAAAGTGAGAATAAGCTTGAATTTTTACTCACACACTGAAGATGATTAACAGTTGGATCCTCAATCTTGGATTCTGCCTCACATGTGATGAAGGGTGTGAGGCCGAGCGTCAGTGATGTGTCACTTAATTCTAGGGAGGAAACAGTGCAACACATCCTAACAACACAGTCAAGAAGGATAAAGCTATAAAATGGCAACAGGCCACACTTACAATTTAGCAATAAAAACAGTTTATTAATTGTCAATTCATTATTAACACCAAATGCTCATGTATTAATAATCTCTAATGTACAAGGCCTACAAGAACTCAAAGTAAAGAAGCAAAAAAAAAAACATTTAAACAAACCAAACTGTCAAGAACGTTCACATTGTAACAGGCCTGGCTCATCTTTGATTAACTCTGCTGGTTATCAGATGAAATGCAGAAAGCAAGCTGATGAAATGTCAGCTAACAGGAGCGCCGCAGAACAATCCCACCACTCAGGTGAGTCCTTCTGAATGAAGACAGACCAGGGAGGGCAGCTGGCTTTGTTCACGTCTTACAAGTCTGTCCTTCTCAGAGTGCCATCCACTTTGTGCTCCAGTCCCAAACTCCAAATGTGCCATGGGGTGCAGTGGGGTTGCCGATCTGGAAGTGTCACTCTATACAGGGCTGATGAATGGTGCCTTAAAAATCAACAAAAATGATCGATCACAAATGTCACATTACATGTTTGTATGATCTTTGTGATGACATTACAGTCTCAGAACATGCTAACTGATAAATAACAGACTTATTCAGCGCACGGTCACAGATTGGAAATCAAAAACACATGAACTTTGAAGTCTCAATGCCACAGCTGTCCTCAACAGTCCACTCAGGAGTGACTGACAATTCTTTCCACCAATCAGCTTTCTTCTTTTGTTTTTAGTTGGTACCTGCCTTTTCTGTGCTGTCCTTTCTGATTTTGGCCATGTCACCTCTACCACTGAGCGTATTTCATCGATGTCACCTCTTTATTTTGTGGTTTCCACGTTTTATATTTTTCTGTCTTCTTGCATTTCATGGCCAATGAACCCTTTTTAGATAAGTCCTTGTAAGAATCAAGCTATACTCACACATTTGAGAACATCAATTAAATGAAATGTAAAAAGAGTGTGGCCAAAAAATGAAACATAAACTTACAAAATACAGAAAGTCCAAGCAGAGTGAACCAACGGTGAGTAGTGAGGGGTGAAATGTGACCTTCAGTGGTGGGTACAGAAGGGGCCACTTCTGCTTTTTGGAGTTTTCTGTCAAGTAAATGAAGCCAAAGCTTTGTGTAGCTGACACTCTCTCAAAGCAGAGCTTTCTAATCGTCCATCCTGCTGTTGGAGTTTATTGAGCTCCTGTGCCCTCCAGCTTGTAATCTCGACGTGAAGAAACGTTGTCTTGGGTATCGATATGAAGAAGGTGCTGAACTCAAACTGGAACCTGAACCAACACATTCGGAGTATAGAGCGTCCTTCACACACCACCCAGGATATACTGACATGGAGCAAAGTGACATCTGTTATATTTTTAGGTTCATTTATCAAATTAACAGCTGGGGCAGCAGAGATCGCTGTGTATTTTCTGCTTTGTCTTCCCCTTTTCTCTTACGTCAACAAATAAAATCAGTTCATTTCCTTTTCATTGTGTTCTGCATTCATTATGGTGTATTGATATTCTTCACAACTGTGGTCCCCCGTGCTAATCCTAGCATGCTGTTGTGACGCCCCCTTCAGGTCTTAAACATTTCTCTTTGAACACTGAATGTTTCATTTTATTTGTATTTAGATCTTCTTAAATTCCCACTTTTGGACTCACCCTTGACACACAGCTGATGAATGTGTTTGGTTTTAAAAGGCTCTTATCATTTATAAATAATAACCTAAATTAGTATAAAAGTCTTATAAAGCCCCTCTACATTGGTCTGTCATGTGATGGCTCTCTTTTAAGTCTCCTGTCCTCCTCGACTGTCCCTCCCCAGTATCTGATTGGACAGCATTGGCTGTCAGCTGACGTCACTAAATGACTTCTTCATTATCAGGGTTAAGAACGGCAGTCTGCACTCAGCCCAGGCATCAGCCATTAGATGACATCCCAGAGACGGTACAAGTTCATGGCTACTCAGATAAGGTCTCATCTCCAAAGATCCAACACAAAAATATTGCCCTCGTTCTCAGTGGCACCTCCTGGTAGTTGGCACCGCACTGCAGATTTGATTTGATTTCTCCATCTATTCACTATTACATTGAACTTTTTCAGTTGTGTTCTGTGGCTGAAGTTGTTATCACCACACAGTACTGTTTCTACCTCATTCTGTTGTCTGGTGTTTGTATTGTTCACCATCTTATGTCACAGCACTGGTGCAGAGATGATCAGTCCCTGTATGGGTGACGTCCTAGCAGTACAGTTTGAGTCCTTCATGAAATCTTATGTGTTGCTGATGAAGGCTGATACAAGAGGACCACTTTCAACATTCAGAACAGCTAAGAAGCTTACCACATATAGGCCAGCTATTTATGACTATGAAGACCACTGATGTCTTAAAAGCGTTAAACTCATTTAAGATATCAATGAGGATTTTTCTTTCACAAATAAGTTGTTGAAGAAGATTCTTGCCGTTTGTGAAATATGTGTTGTATTCCAGTGTGTTCATTCAAGTGTGAATTCATATGTGGCTCTGAGGTGACCTTGCATCTAGGATCTGTTTGCCACTTTCAGTGTTTTCTCCACTATTCTTAAGTACTTATTAACTACAGTAAACTGGAGTCCTTAACTCATTAAAAAAGTTTTCTTTAATTTATTTGGTTGAGGATCCAATGGAAAGATCATTTGTCACTTCTGGGATAAGCTTTACTCCATTATGATTGTGTGTGTTTCTCCAAAAACATTCTTTGGAAGAGTAAACTTTACCACATTCAGAACAGTTGTACTGCTACTCTCCAGTGTGGATCCTTCTGAGGCACCTAAGTGTACTTGGACGTGAGAATCATTTGCCACACTCTGGCCAGCAATAAAGTTTCTCTCCAGAGTGAATTCTCACGTGATCTTTAGGAGTCATGCTGTCTGAGAAAAGCTTGCCACAGTCAGAACAGCTTTGTTTCTTATTAGAATTATTTTACATGTAGGAAGAGAATAGTTTTATGAGAATCACATTCCACATTCAGTACAACTGTAAGGCTTCAATCCAGTATGACTTTTCGTATGCTTATACAGAGAATTGTTTGCCACATTCAAAGCAAAGGTGAGGTTTCTCTCCGGTGTGAAGTCTGATGCGTCTCTTTAGGGTGCTTTGTTGTGAGAACTGCTTATCACATTCAGGACAAAAAAAAAGGTTTATCTCCAGTATAAGTTATGATGTGGCACTGAAGTGTGCTTAAATATAAGAATCGTTTCTCACATTCAGAACAGCAATGAAATTTTTCTTCAGAATGGATTTTGGCATGTCTGTAAGTACCTTTCTGGCTTGTATAACATTTGCCACATTCAGAACAAACAAACTGCATTTTCGCTTAAATGGGGATTTCTGTGTTTACTTGAAAAGAGATAATGTTTAAAACCCTTTTCCACATTGAGAACAGCAATATGGCTTCTTTCTAGTATCAATTTCCGTGTGCCTTTGAAAACTGCATTTGTCAGAAAATGGTTTGGTACATTCTGGACAATAAGGAGGTTTTTCTCCTGTGTGGATTAGTCTGTGCTTCTGAAGACTGCTTCTGTTTGAGAAGGACTTCCTACATTCTGGACAACAATGAGGTTTTTCTCCTGTGTGATTTCTTCTATGGTTCTGAAGATGGCTTCTCCTTGAGAACGACTTCCTACATTCTGGACAGCTATGGGTTTTTTCTCCTGTGTGGATTCTTCTGTGTTCCTGAAGATGGCTTCTCAATGAGAACAACTTCCTACATTCTGGAGAACAATGAGATTTTTCTCCAGTATGGATTCTTCTGTGCCTCTGAAGATAGCTTATCCATGAGAACGATTTACCACATTCTGGACAACAATAAGGTTTTTCTCCTGTGTGAATGTTTTTGTGCCTCTGAAGTTTACTTCTACATGAGAATGACTTACCACATTTGTTACAACAATGAGGTTTCTGCTCTCCAGAGTGAATTTCTGTGTGTTTGTTAAAATTCTTGATCTTTTGGAAATGTTTGCTACCTTCATGACAACAATATGTTTTTTCTACAGTTTGAACCTTCATATGCTTATGAAGATCGCTTGTGTGTGTGAATTGTTTGCCACATTCCAAACATTTTTCTCCAGTATGAATCTGGATTTCTTTCTCCACTTGCTGTCGATCAGTTTTGATGGCTTCTGTCTGTGTTACTCCAGCAGTAGGGAGAGAACTGCACTGAAAAAAGTCTGTCAGGTTCTCTGATTCTCTTGCTGATTTCTTCATACCTTTCTCTTTGTATTGAAGAGAGGGCTGACCAAATGAAGGTGGAGGGAAGCTGCCATTCTTCTGTAAATCTGAAATAACACAAACATTTTTTTTTTTTCCTGACACTTACACTAAAGGCGACTTACAATATTTGAGACACAATTGGTTATTTATGAGCCAATCTTTGAAAGTAATGCTTTAAGCTTCAAGTTAAATTCATACTAAAATAAATTCCTTTAATAGTCATAGACAATGGTATAGCCTATTCCCCCTTTAAGTTAATAAGAGATAGAACTTTCTTACTATAACTGAGATTCAGTGTGTTAATTGACTCAATTGTTGTTTGGAACTGGTTCCAGTGCATAGGGACTTAAAGACCCATTTTCAACATAGAAATGGGACAGGCATACAGTTTTCTGACTGGTCCTAAAAGGTTCAGAAGAGATAAGAAGTGATTTAGTACAGATTAGAAATGAAACAAGATTTATAAGCTATGAACAGAACTTTTAAGAAGAACTTTTTTTTTTTGCTATATAAATTTTCACTTTTTTGTGTGAACTGTTTTAGTTTGAATTTTTACTACAAAGTTAATTTTGTCTGTGTAATCATTTTGGTGTGTTAAGCTTTTGCTGAGTCCCTTTATGTATGTTAGACCTGCCGAACTTTGGTAATTATGGGAAAAACACAGTTACACTCTTTGTCAGAAAACTTGCCATCTGGAGGTGTTGAACTTGAACTGGAAACTACCATCTGAGAACTGAGGACGCTTGTGCTCCTGAACTTGCCAATGAATGATAAAGATCTGAGCTACTGTGAGGTATTGTGCTCTTATCTTCTATCTCTGAATGGTCGTAAATGAAACCAAGGTCGCCATACTTGAACTTGAGAAGATTTAAGAGACTGTAATATTATCTAAGGCATTGTGGATGATCACTTGTGCTTTTGCCCGAGTCATGGAAACCTCGCTATAAAGACGTAATCTGTTATGCTGGAGCGTCCCTAATTGTGACAAAGCAGTTTGTCTTGAAACACGGCGGTCATAAGAGACTCATACTTACTGTGAACATGGCGATATCCAAGCTTAGTTCAAGTGAAGATACCAGGAGTAATCAGAGTACAGACTCAAAGCCAGAGAATGTGCTTGTGGATTTTACAGATCACTTAAAGAAAAGGCAAGATCAACTTTCTAAGCTTAAGACTGAAATCGAAAGCCTTAAAAACATTCCGGAAAACCACAGTGAAGTAGTGCAGCGGTTTGAAATCATTTGTGAGACGCGTGGTCAAGCTGAAGAGCTGAATAAAAGAGTAATATCTATGTTAAGTAAAGAAACCGTAATTAACAAACAGAAAACAAAATTCGCTGAAAATTCTAAGAAATGGGACCAATTTAGTGACAATACAGCAACATGGCTGAAAGATACAGAGAGCCTTTTAGCACACTCATCTGACGAGCAGTTAGTTAATCAATTCAGAGAGATGCAATTTCAAAAACGAGATTGAACAGAAACTAGAGTCCTGCAAGCTTCTCAGTTAAAGTGCGCTCTCGATAAGAAATGTGGCTTGTCTTCCCAGCTAAGGGCTGCAGCAACATCACTCCCTACAACAGTTGTAATTGAACGGTCGACACTCAATACCATCCTGCAAAGCAGGGCTGTGGAGTCGGAGTCGGAGTCGGAGACAATTTTGGGTACCTGGAGTCGGAGTCGGAGTCGGCAAAAAGTTAACCGACTCGACCACTAAATTTAAATGGGAATTAAAAAGTAAGTTGAAATGTCCCAATTCACAAACAGTCATAATGAACTACTTCTCTGCTGTAAGAATAAAGCCCAATGCATGCAGTGCATAATGTTACCACAAAACGAACATGTCAAGTAACCATGAAGCATGCTTTTCATTGACTGTATGCGTCACTATATGGGATGTAATGCACAGGTAAGGTGCGGCACCGCTTTCCATTGTGTCGTGTTCCACTGTTACAGGGAACTGTGAACCTAGCCTAAAGCCCCCCATACATTTACAAATGCACTGCCAATTTTTCGGCCGTTCAACGAGTCATCACGCGTCTAACGCCTGAAAAATCATCTGGTGTGTTCTCAGCTCCGCCGGCTCCCCTTCGCTATGCGCCAGTGAAGGGGCCAAGGAGCCGAGAACACAGATCTCTACCCGCCTCCAGCAGAGGCTCGCTCTGCTGATCAGCTGGCCGGTGAGTGACACAATGCACTAAACTTCCGGCTGGCTGACAGAGGAGACAGCCACTGCAGCAGACAGAGGCATCACATTACTTTGGATGGGGGCGGTGGTCGAGATTTTCGGCAAGATGGATCTGCCCGTGCCCATGTGGACACCCGCAATCTGCGGCCGCCAATCAATTGTGTTTGTCTTTAATCTGGCATTATAGTAGAGTGTTGGCTTCCTAGCCAGTAGTTCTGTGGTGAAATGACATGTATGTTGCCTTCCTTTCCTTCAATGGATGTAGAAAATACATTAGCATAGTATATACATACAGAGGAGTCGGAGTCGGGGAGTCGGAAGATTTAGAAACTGAGGAGTCGGAGCATTTATCTACCGACTCCACAGCCCTGCTGCAAAGGCTGAATGAACTTGAGTGCGACAGACAAGAACGATCTGTAACTAATACAGCAGCATGTTCGCAGGCTTACAGACACGATCTCATTGACGTGCTCATACAAAATCAAGTCGAATGTCAGAAGGCAGTCACTGAAATGGTCCAAAAAAGGAAGCTCCAGTTCCTGTTCCTCCAGCGCCACATGGTGAAGGTCCACATAGACAAGTCCCTTTATTCGCAGGTGACCCCTTGGCTTACAGACTTTATCAGAGCCTTTGATCATGCTGTAGGTGAAGTGCTAGAAGACCCTCAAGATAAACGAGATTACTTGATTCAATACACAAGAGGTCCTGCTCAGGAAATGATTAAGTGTTGTGCACGATTGTCACAAAGTCAAGGCTATGAAAAGGCCAGAAAGCAACTTGAGTTACTATGGCAACTAAATATTGATAGTTGATGGATACATAGATAAAGCATTGAAGTGGCCTCAAATAAAACAAAACGACGAAGAGGCCTTGAGAGACTATGCAGCCTTTCTTCATAACTGTATGGACACAAGGAACCGAGATGAAATCAACAGCAATCAACATATCTGTACTATCGTCACAAAGCTCCCACACTCCTTACATGATAAGTGGTGAAATACAGACTTTAAACTTGAAGGAAGAGAAGAGAAAGAGGCAGATATTTACAATCTAACTATCTTTATACATTGACAGGCTAGGATGTTAATGCATCCTGTTTATGGAAAGGCCCCACAAGGTAGCACAGAGAATAAAAAAGGAGCAACAAGGCTAAGATTCCTGTGAAGAGCGGTCAGAGAGCAGGAAGTGACTTCACTACAAGTATTACTGACGCTACTAAAAAGGGGAGTCGAGAAACCACAGTCAAAAAGACTGTTACTGATGTCTGTGCGTTTAAAAAGCCTTGTGTATTTTGTACTGACCAGCATACTCTTACTGAATGTAATAAAATAAAGGATCTGCCGCAGAAAGAAAGAATTGACTTTTTAAAATCTAAAGGTTTATGTTTTCACCGTCTCAAACAGGGGCATCTTGGTAAGAACTGCAAAGAAAGGATGAAATGTCAGACATGTTCTTTGCAGCACCCACATACCCTGCACATCAAAAAAAAGGTTGGAGTGACATCATCAGCTACAGCCAGTGTGGCAACATCTACTGAAGGGGAAGCTGAGACTGGAACTTGTGCCTTTACTGGGGCCGGTGAGGAGTGTACACCATACAGTATGTGGTTCATGTTAAGGTAAAATCTAAGAAGAGGGAGAGGTATGTAGAAACATAAATTATGGATTTTTCAAATGTTCACTTTTTTTCCCGGTGCTTAAAACTCATTAAAACTAAAAATTAAGTGTTTCCAGCAAGCGGATCAGAGGCATAGCCCTATTATCTATCCCTGGCAAACTACTTGCACGCGTGATCATGAACAGATTATACACGCATGTGTCCGAAAATGGCATACTGCCTGAGAGTCAGTGTGGCTTACGTCCTGGGCGCAGCACCATGGACATGATATTTGCTGCAAGACAGCTTCAGGAGAAGTGTCGCGAACAAAACAAAGACCTGATGGCTGTGTTCATTGATCTCACCAAAGCCTTTGATTCTGTAAATAGAAAAGGACTTTGGCTCATTGTGCATAAAATTGGCTGTCCCACAAATCTGGTGAATATTGCAAGCTTTCATGCCATCATGAAATGAAGAGACGTCACCGAGGATGGCAAAATGTCACAGGAATTCGTCGTCTCCAATGGCACGAAGCAGGGCTGCATGCTTGCACCACTCCTGTTCAACATTTAGTTCTCATTTATGCTGTATATAGCAGTACAGTTCAGAACAGACGGTGATATCTTCAGTCTTAGCCGCTTATGGGCCAAGTCCAAAGTCCATAATGCTATAATACGTGGCCTCCTATTTGCCGATGATTGTGCTCTCATGGCTCATTCTCTGGATGACCTACAGGGCTTGATGAATTGCTTTGCCAGTGTAGCGAAACGTTTCAGTCTCGCTGTCAGTCTCAAGAACACAGAAGTCAAGGTTCAGGCATCTTCCAGTAGTCACCTCCAACAACAAGCAGTGACTGTTGATGGGACAGCACTTGTATATGTAGACAAGTTTACTTACCTAGGCAGTGTCGTGAGCCATTCTGCGGGCAACGACCGCGATATTCCTGCAAGACTCACCAAAGTCAGCTCATCTTTTGGTAAGCTTCAGAATCAGTTACACAGTCCACAAAACTGGCAGTATATAGAGCCGTTGTGTTAACGACTTTATTATATGGATATGAAATGTGGACACTGTACCACCGCAATCTGAAGAAGAAAGACCAGTTCCATCTACGCTGTCTTCGCAAAATCATTCATGTTAAGTGGCAAGACATGGTCCCAAATACAGAGGTGCTGCATAAAAGCGGTATGCATGAAAATGGAATTTGTGAAAAAATAAAAATAATTCCATAGGGCCCTAAGTTTGTGTGCAGACCAAATCCAGCACACTGGAGCAGCCTGTGAATAAACTGAGCCTGCATCAAGAAACAGTCAAGGTTTAAAAGGAGAAATGTTTCAATGTGTGTTTACAGTGTTACTGCTAGTGATTTGAAAACCACAGTTAATGTAAAAGTAAAATTAGACGTCTCACATTGAAGTATAATATAGTAACGGTCTGTGCTCCTGCATAGCCAATTAGGGGCTAGAAATGTAAGAGCCAAACTTAGAAAGTAATGCTTTAAATTAAATTCATATTAGTGTCTCCTTAGCCATAGACAATGCGATAGTCTTTACCCCTGTAAGTTCATAACAGACAGAACTTTCTAACTATAACTGAGACTCAGTGTGATAATTGAGTCAGTTGATGTTTAAACAGGTCCGAGTGCACAGGGACTTCAAAGACAACATAGAAATGGGACAGGCAGGCAGTTATCTGACCGTTCTGAAATGGATCAGAAATGTTTAGAAGTGATTATGTAAAGATAAGAAATGAAACAAGATTTATAAGCTTTGAACACTCTTCTCAACAAGAACTTTTCTTTTTTTTGCAATATCAATTTTCTCTTTAATGTGTCAATTGTTTCACTTAGAGCAGGAGAGGGCAAAGTCATTCCTGGAGGGGTTTTTGTTCCAACCCAGTTGCTTAATAAGAAGCACCTATTGCTCTAGAAACACTTCAGCTTCATTTTAGTTCTCTCCCTTATTAAGATTTTGAACCCTTATTGCTTATTTAAGTCTAAAACAGCTGCATTCTCAGTTTTTAATTGCTCCTTATTAACAATAAGATGCAAATGACAAAAGAAACCAGCAGTTATCCATTTAGCTTGTTACCCTTTACACCGGTGTGTATTTATCGTGCACTATTTGGTTAAATTAAATACTTGGAAGGAAAGAGAAGAGAAAAAAAGTGAAGGGTTGAGAATTACCATCCGTTTTACACTTCAAACTATTTGGTTGATATCCTTATAATGGAAAAAAAATCTAGGATATGAGAATGACTTGACATAGCAGAGTTAAAGCACTAACAAGCCATGAAATGTAATTATTGGCAAGGATTGTTTTCTAATTAAGCAACTGGGTTGGAAGAAAAACCCGCAGCTACTGCGGCCCTCCAGGAATGACTTTGCCCACCCCTGACTTAGAGGTTTTACTGATGCTTTAAAAATGAAGATATTTTCACTGTGGAAACATTTCGACACATCAGGCTTTTGCTGAGTCCTATTTTGTAAGTAAGAGCTGCTGAACTTTGGTAATTTTGGAAAAAACATCTACAGGTTACATTTCTCTTGTTTGTCTAACTGAACTGCCATTTATGATCTGGCCAATCCATGTGTGGTCTTTACATGTTCTGCTGCTGTCTGTTCAATTTCTCCAACTTTCTCTCATATGTTAAAGACAGACCTGATCTGATCAATCGATCACAAATCAAAATCTGCCAATTTTCACTCCAAATGACTTGACTGATGATCAGCAATTAGCAGATCTTAACATCTAATCTTGAATGATAAAAACATTGCAAAACAAAGTTCCAACATGACTAAAATACAGAAACACGTCCTCGCCAGTCCAACATTTTAATTGCCTTCCTACAAGAGATAAATTTGCGGTTTGTAATATTTGTGCAAAAACAAGTCACTCATGGAGGATTCTCTGCTAACACTTTCAACAATACAAACCTTATTCAGCATCTGAGAAGTCAACACAAAAGGGACTGGTGTGAACAACGAGCTGTTCAAAGGCTGAGGCGACCATCAAGCTTAGTCTAGCTCAGTCACCTACTCTCACTCGGCCTCCAATAATGGCAGCACTTAGAAAACTCAACCTTATAATACTGACAGCAAGAACGCCAAAGACTTACTGGGACAGCAAAAACAGTGGAATTCGTAAGCCTGGACGACCAGCCATGTTTAGTTCTAGAAAATGTCACCTTGTAGATCATTTAGGTCCATAATTCCATCTACCAGTGAGTGTTTGTTGAATGATTTATTTGTATAATTAATTAACCAGGCATTAGCTATTTTGACTAAAATCCCTTTTATTACCCTTTCAGTAAATGTGTAGGTAGATGGGAGGAAAGGGATGCAGAGTTTTACTGAGCTGGAACATAAATATAAATCGTTATCAAGTGGACGTCGATTAGTTAGAAATTGTAATCTGCCCTCTTATTTGCTTGTTGGGTAGAATGGTATAAGCCTAGTTTTTAGACATACAGTCTAAATACTGTGAAAAACTATTTGCCCCCTTCCTGATTTCTTATTCTTTTGCATATTTGTCACACAAAATGTTTCTGATCATCAAACACATTTAACCATTAGTCAAATATAACACAAGTAAACGCAAAATGCAGTTTTCAAATGATGGTTTTTATTATTTAGGGAGAAAAAAAAATCCAAACCTACATGGCCCTGTGTGAAAAAGTAATTGCCCCTGAACCTAATAACTGGTTGGGCCACCCTTAGCAGCAATAACTGCAATCAAGCGCTTGATAACTTGCAATGAGTCTTTTACAGCTCTGGAGGAATTTTGGCCCACTCATCTTTGCAGAATTGTTGTAATTCAGCTTTATTTGAGGGTTTTCTAGCATGAAGCGCCTTTTTAAGGTCATGCCATAACATCTCAATTGGATTCAGGTCAGGACTTTGACTAGGCCACTACAAAGTCTTCATTTTGTTTTTCTTCAGCCATTCAGAGGTGGATTTGCTGGTGTGTTTTGGGTCATTGTCCTGTTGCAGCACCCAAGATCGCTTCAGCTTGAGTTGACGAACAGACGGCCGGACATTCTCCTTCAGGATTTTTTGGTAGACAGTAGAATTCATGGTTCCATCTATCACAGCAAGCCTTCCAGGTCCTGAAGCAGCAAAACAACCCCAGACCATCACACTACCACCACCATATTTTACTGTTGGTATGATGTTCTTTATCTGAAATGCTGTGTTCCTTTTACACCAGATGTAACGGGACATTTGCCTTCCAAAAAGTTCAACTTTTGTCTCATCAGTCCACAAGGTATTTTCCCAAAAGTCTTGGCAATCAATGAGATGTTTCTTAGCAAAATTGAGACGAGCCCTAATGTTCTTTTGCTTAACAGTGGTTTGCGTCTTGGAAATCTGCCATGCAGGCCGTTTTTGCCCAGTCTCTTTCTTATGGTGGAGTCGTGAGCACTGACCTTAATTGAGGCAAGTGAGGCCTGCAGTTCTTTAGACGTTGTCCTGGGGTCTTTTGTGACCTCTCGGATGAGTCATCTCTGCGCTCTTGGGATAATTTTGGTCGGCCGGCCACTCCTGGGAAGGTTCACCACTGTTCCATGTTTTTGCCATTTGTGGATAATGGCTCTCACTGTGATTCGCTGGAGTCCCAAAGCTTTAGAAATGGCTTTATAACTTTTACCAGACTGATAGATCTCAATTACTTCTGTTCTCATTTGTTCCTGAATTTCTTTGGATCTTGGCATGATGTCTAGCTTTTGAGGTGCTTTTGGTCTACTTCTCTGTGTCAGGCAGCTCCTATTTAAGTGATTTCTTGATTGAAACAGGTGTGGCAGTAATCAGGCCTGGGGGTGGCTACGGAAATTGAACTCAGGTGTGATACACCACAGTTAGGTTATTTTTGAACAAGGGGGCAATTACTTTTTCACACAGGGCCATGTAGGTTTGGATTTTTTCTCCCTAAATAATAAAACCATCATTTAAAAACTGCATTTTGTGTTTACTTGTGTTATATTTGACTAATGGTTAAATGTGTTTGATGATCAGAAACATTTTGTGTGACAAACATGCAAAAGAATAAGAAATCAGGAAGGGGGCAAATAGTTTTTCACACCACTGTAAATAATACTAATTATACATAGTAAGCATTATGTGAATAGTCAATATGCAGTTATGAATTCTGTAACAGATATTATAATCATAATGATTTTTTCCCTAAATTAAACAATGGTACAAGGACACATTTCACAAATGACAGCAAATCTCAAACACATAATCTGCTTAGTGTCGGCGTCTCGACCACACAGATGCACTCGGAGTGACAGACGACAGCCGAGAGATCCAAAGAAACTCCCTGCCAACAGAACTGCAGAATACATGAAGAAATTGTCAATAAAGATAAAAACGATATTTGAGTCAGCAGCATCAGAGGTCAATCTTTATCTCTGTGAACCTTAAACCACCAGAGATGCTGGGCTACTGGCTTTCTGGAAGACCAATAAAAGTCGTTGTCCTACCTGTGCCCTCCTTATACGAGTGGGGACAGCGAGGGTCTGTTCAGTACGTCAGCACACGTCGTGGATGACAGGAGGACCAGACTGTCCTCAGAACATGCAGAGATGCTTGTATTCTTAGATAAGAACCTGAAGTGTTCACCAAGACTTTCGCATTTTCTTCATGTCGTAGTCAATGGCTGCAAATATCTAATTGAAATATTTTATTTGATTAGAAATGTGGAGTATGATTAAGACGTGCATTTTGTTTTGTTCCATTATGTGTGCATTATAGGTAAATGTTCTTTGTGTATGCTGTATACAGTAGCAATTTATTATGGAATGTGAAGTTTATTCATGGCTAAAGTACATTTATTATTTAAAATAATATAAAAAAAACTATTATTATTATTATTGGTATCAGCAGATCCTAATGGAATTGAAGGTCAATATCAGCTCTAAAGACTCCGATCAGAGCCATTCTACCCAATAATGTGTCTGAATTTGTGTTTTCTCTTTTTAATTGTAAACAGGGGCTCTGAATGGCGTTTCTGGTTACTCTGGTTCTTCCTCTCATCCCCATAAACATGCAGGTGAAGTGGAGTGGTGACTCCAAATTGACCCAATGTGACTGTGGAAGACTGAAGGGCCCAAGATCATCTCCAAGTGAAGATTTCACACCACTGCCAACTTGTCCATGACATGCTGCCCCAGCAAGTTCAGGCTGAGAGCAGAACACAAGAAGGAAAGAAGACCCTGAGACCCCCTGAATGTCATCATGGCTCGTACAGGTAGTTCTTGTCACTGTTAACGTCAAAGTGCACGAGATTACCATTAGAAAGATAAGACACATATTAGGTGAGCACTGGCTTGAGCAAATTCACTCTTATTTAGTGCACAAGGGAGAGGATTTGATTCTTACTTATTTCTTTCTGTGGACATTTCTGCCTTAACTGCCACACAATTTAAGAAATATACGTCTTTAATAAAATATGGCTTTTGTTATTCTCATTGTACGTAATACACTGTTGGCCTAACATACGTCACAGCTTCAGTCAGAGCTTCCTGATGTTCAAGTCATGTACTAAACACTTCAGATTTTTCATATTCACCCAAGTTTTTCTAATTTATCATTTATCAGGTAACCTATTGTTTATCACACACCAAGCAGGTGGTCTTTATCCAAGTTCAATTAACCATGTTCCCCACTCTCATTTCAATCTTCTAAAAACATCAAACCACCCACCATTAGAATTTATAAACGCTCTCTTTCTTTTATATTTAATCACATTACTCACTTATTCCAACACTCCCAGGTGACTCTTCTCCTTCACTCCCATTTTCCTCGGTGATTTTCTCTTCAGACTCTGATAACTCTGATTTCAGCTCTCCAGAATTCTCCTGCATAGCCATTTGTCCTGTATTAGTGGACCAGGGCTGTAAACTGGATGGAGATTCTTCACAGGCCTCTTGCTTGAAAATATCATTAGTTTCATGCTTTTGAAGTTCAAGACCAACGGGGAAATCACTCAAATCCTCAGCTTTAATGGCAGTAGTCACCCCATTGCACTCTTCCTCCTCTTTAAAAACTGAAATTCTTACTTCATGATCCTCCAGCTTCACACACACATCCTCTGGTGTGAGCCACTCACACTCCTCTTCTTTAATGTCCACCATTCTTTCATGCATGCCATCTTCTTTGGCATAGGCCATGCTCTGTGGGAAACTCTTCTCTCTCTTTAAGTGTCTGCCCTTCTCTTCTCAGATTCAGTTCTCACGTGGACAGCCCTGAGCTGGAGGCCATTAGACACCTCAGTGATTTGCCGTGTGAAATGGGAAAGCCCTGTGAAAATAAAAGTGTAGAATTAACTTCATAAAGTCAGTAAAAATAATGAGCACACTTCAGGGTCACAGTGCCCTCCATGAGGTTTGGTTCAAAGACACATTTCTCTTCATTTCTTCCTCTGCCTCACAGTTTAAATTAAAAATGAAACAATTCAGATGTGATCAAAGTGCACTGCAGACCTTCATTAAAGGGCATTTGCATACATTTCAGTGCCACCATGTAGATATGACAACACTTTATCTACACAGCACCATCATCTTTTTACACAGCAATGGCAGGTCTATTAAAGCCGTCATATTTAGGGCTTTGTTGGCTACAGACTGACATGAACGTCAAACAGGAGGACGGGGTCTTCACGTCATTGACACATTCACACGTTTCAGTGCAGGAAGTGTAGTAAAGACAAAGAGACCATCAGAAACTGTGAGACAATTCATTCATTCGTTCGTTCTCAGATAAGAGTACATGGAGCTCCTTAGAAACTACTTAGTGATAATGGTGGGGAATCAGAGAGATGGCTGAGAATTTTAACATTGAAACAAAGACCACCGCTGCATACAGTCCTAAGGTAATGGACTACCTGAGAGACACAATCAGACTCTCATAGAAATTATACACAAAGTGATAAAGAATACTGGATGTGACTGGTTAGTGCCAGATTAGCACCACAGGGCACTAATGGTAAAGAATACCATGCACAATATATATGGGTACAGCTCATATCAACCGGTGTTTGGCTGAAATCCAAATCTTCCTTGTGTTCTCGTGGACAGACCACCCGCCCTAGAAGGCACCACTAGGAGTGTGTCAGTGGAGCACATATTCCAGCGCTGCACACTCCAAGAAGAGCATTTACTGAAGCCAAGTGTTCAGAGTGAATACAGAGAGCACTCCAGAGACAGGTTAATTCTGAAAATTATAAATCTGAGGCAAAGTGGATGACAAAAGAGTGGACTGTGCAGAATGGAAGGGACCTGCAGATGTCATTAGACAGGATGGAGTTGTTAATTGTGTTAGACGTGGAGGTGCTCTTGGAAGGGCCTACCATTCTAGACTACGTAAAGTCACTGGTAAAGGTGACAATCGACATACCACCAGCAGTGAGAGAGATGAAGAGAGAGATTTATCTAACACTACATCAGATAATGAAGACACTGGAGATGAGAAGGAGACTCTAAACTCTTCAGTCCCAGTAGAAGATGTTGATGTTGAATTTGAGCAAACTCACGGGTTAAGATGGAGTCATTGTGTTTGTCTATAAAAGGGGCAAACTGTGAGATATGTGGTCAGAGATGGTGACATACAGATAAAGTATTAGATTGGGCTGGCAAAGAAGAAATTGGTATAATTTAGAGTTTACTGATCCTGACAGCATTGCTGACACAGAAGGGTCTGTCAACACATCAAGTGTAGATAATCTGCAAGTTGAACCAGAAACTAATGAACTACAAC
Source organism: Polypterus senegalus (assembly GCF_016835505.1). Lineage (NCBI taxonomy): Eukaryota > Metazoa > Chordata > Cladistia > Polypteriformes > Polypteridae > Polypterus > Polypterus senegalus. Next base: position 250,444,516 of record NC_053157.1, on the reverse strand, counting down.
TATGGGACTTGTGTGTGGAAATCACGGAGATATCAGTTGAGTCAGCAAAGCAGGAAGAGATAAGCAGATGGGAAAGAAATGGAGAATTTGAGGAGGTGGAAAACCACAAGATGGATATGCCCTTTAAAAAGAGACTTCAGCAGGAATCGTAACTAAAGACCACCTAGTGGCACGAGGGTCTGAGGGGCAAGATAGGAATGGGCTCAACAGGGATTCACCAACATGGGCATCAGAATCTGCTCACTAAGATCTCTGAGGTGGCACTGCCACTTTAAATAGTGAGGACAGACAGTTGAGCTCCAGCCCATAATAGTCGAGTCGCGGCTCTGCAGCTTTCACATTTTGTATTTTGATGGCTTCATATGGTCCGACACAAACAGCCTGATTGGCTTGAGTCCTGTTCTTCTTTTAACAAGTAAGCTAAAGTATCAAAGTGTACAGAAATACTGAAAGTGGTTGCAAAGGATAAAAGACATGAAATTAAACAATACCGTTTCAAATATCACAAAAATGTACTTACAATGCCACGCCAGCTGTACATTTTACTGTATGCCTTTGCCAGCACTAGCTTGTGCAATGTTTGTATTTTTTATTTCCCATTAAACAAATCAATGTGAAAACGCATAAGAAAATACAAAAAAAAAATAATGTAAACTATTTCTAATAAGTTTCAGTATGAGACAAATTGCTGGCAATGAAACCTGAACGCGCCCTGTAAAGTTACCTCGTTCCACGCCACTTAAACAAATTTTCTTGATGACCGCTTTAGAGGAAAAAACTTTAAAAAACACGCTGAGCTCGAAAAAAATCAGAAATGAACGACGGGGCCGTGCGGGAGTAAGCGGATGAACATGCGCGTGCCCGACGGACAGCACATTTCGGAGCATGCGCGAAATTGAAAGGAGACGCTGCGCGGAAAAGTGCACGAGCGTGAAGAGAGCAATCCCGATTTAAGGCGCTCATAAATTAGATGTAGCATTACATTTCACGGAATACAGACCGGAAAATAAATAAACGTAGCACCGGCTAGAAAGTGCGTGATCCCTGTCATCCACAGTAAACTCGTGAAGGTGCGATTTGCTGTGCCGCCTCCTAAACGTATCTCTCAATCCACAACACTTAAAATCGGACCACGCGGCGTCAGGCACCTCCTCAAACTTAAAGCCACTAACCATGTCGCGATCTTCCTCACTGCTGGCATTCCCAACAGTACGCGATTACCACGTTCGACTTTGCCTCACCTACCGCACCTTTACTTGATCTTACGGCTGTGAAGAAGTCGCAGCGCGAGGGTCTCATAAGAGCACACTAGTGATGACCTGCTCGACAGTGACTAGTCGAGGTCTCGAAGCGCTGCTCGGAGACAAGTTTGAAATACGCCTGTCACGTGATTTTGAGGCGCGCTTGCGTCATGACGTCATTAATATCCGCGCCATAGACGTAGAATTGCTAGACGCCGCATGGCCAGCAGCATCGTACGTCAACTTCGCCGCCATATTGCGAGTGGCACTGCTGTGGAGTGAAGTAATGAATAATGTGCTGCTTGGGATTGTAAAAACCGCTGAACGCTCCAAACCAGATCCCGGGGGATTACATTTCATAGGTAAGGCTGAACAATTGTTATGGTTATATTTGGCCATTAGAAAATCCCGTTTTATAATCTTAGCACTCAAAGTCACCTTACCCAACACAGTACTGAAGTATTAGTTAATTCCCGGGTCCTCTCACATATAGATTACTGTAATGCTATCCTATCTGGCATCCCACAAAAACGTATCCATCGCTTACAACTTCTTCAAAATTCTGCTTCCATGATAACCTGCTGCTCTAAATCCACTGAACATACAGTATCACACCTACTCTCTGTCAACTTCACTGGCTCCCTCTTAACTACAGAATACAATACAAAATACCGCTCTTAACATTTAAAGCTCCCACCTACCACACTGATCTCCTACAGACTGACACTCCTCTCGCTCACTCAGATCTTCATCTGCAGCTCTACTTTCTGTACCACACCTCAGACTCAGTGCTGTGGGAGCTCGAGTGTCTCTCCTGGTGCTCCTCAACTCGGGAAGTCTCTTCCCTCTCGTATACTTCATTTCGATTCAATAACACATCTTTAAAACTGCCCTCAAAACTTATCTTTTCAATCAGGCTTAACAATTATGAATTTTGCACTGTTACTGCCAGTTGTCTTTGTTTGCTTGCTAATTATTTCATTTTGATTTATCATTTTCTTGTTTTAATTTTACTAATGTTGTTTAATTTTATTGTTATGTGACCTTGAGTGCTATGAAAGGTGCCTGTTAAATAAAATGTATTATTATTATTATTATTATTAATATTAATTATTGAGACAAAATCCTCTGAAAGTCAAAATAGTAAGACTGCAACTGGCAGTTTGGTCTTTCTTTTAACAGTGAAATGATACACTCAATGACAAAAATAAACAATATTATTGTGTACAAATTGGCTTAATTTCTGAAAACATTTCATTCATTCCTCTCTCAAACTCTCTCTCTCTCTCTCTCTCACACACACACACACACAATGTGGTTACTTAAATATATACAGGATAGGATCTAAAATCCTTGAAACAGAACTGTCTTCCATAGCTTTTCCCTGTGTTGCCACTCTGTAATTTGAGAGTATTCATCTGTCAATATGGTGTAGCCTTAGTTTGTGGAAGACAGACACAACTAAAGACATGAGCATGAAATGATGGTAGTCAATTTCAAACTGTGTTTCCTCGATGTGCTCCTTGAGAAAAAAACCATCATCTGAACCATTCTTAGCCCGAACAAACTGATTGATCAAAGATACACTGACAGCTTGCCCAATTGTCGACTGTCGCATAACACGCTCAGCTACTTTGACCACCTTCTCTGGACCCTCAGAAGGAATCATCAGACCTCCTTTTGTTTTTTAATGTAAGCAAGTGGTAGCTTTGATCATATGATGCCGGTACAGCATCTGTTACAAACCAGCACGACACACATCACAGGACAGCTTTCTCAAAATCCCGTCTAAGGGCTATCTGACCTCCCACTGCTTCCTGAGGTGGATTTCTTTGGGAAACCTTCAAAGTTTGAGAAATGTTAACAGCTAACAACAATCTACATAGTTAGTGACTAAATACGTTTCGCTAAAATGTTGTTTGGAGGCTCACTTGAGTACATAAATGCATAGCTTTGCTAGCTTAGCCTGTTGTAGCTAAAGTTAAGATTATAAAATGGGATTTTCTAATGGCCAAATATAACAAAACAATTGTTCAGCCTTACCTATGAAATAAAATCCCCCGGGATCTGGTTTGGAGCGTACAGCGATTTGTAAAATCCCAAGCAGCACATGCGTGAGGCATCTTTATCCATTACTTCACTCCACAGCAGTGCCACTCACAATATGGCAGCAACGTTGATGTACGATGCTGCTGGAAATGAGGTGTCTAGTAATTCTATGTCTATGGTTGTAGACCTGCAGTTACAGAACCAGAAGTGATGTCTCTGTCGTTTCAGGACTGCCTTTGTAAAATTATTTTTGGAAGGTTTCGGCAGGTCTAGTTTTTGTCACTTATTAAATATAAATGATGGGCCATCAAAAGGGGAAAAATAAAATAAAAATACTAATAAGAACACTATTTATATAGCACCCTGCCCAAAATTCAGAAAACAGGACCGATATAACATTGGCTACAAATAATATCTTCACTAAATAAAGATAAATACAGGATATACAAAACATTCAAATAGAATAAAAGACAATAATGCAAACTAAAATACAACATATAATACTACAAAGAAATCTTGAACAAATAACATAAATTGTGATAAAAAATGCAAACCCCGAGTATCTGGACAGATAAAGGGGTAAACTGAATGAAGGGGCCGAATTTCAGGTCTGTTTAATGTCCTCCTAAACAAATGAATGGAGTCAGCTGATGTCATTAATTTCAGGAGGTCAGTCCACAGTCAGGGCGCTATATACAGCTGAAGGCCCTGCTGTCACCCACAGAGTGCAGGTTAGTGAGGGGCACAGAATGAGAGGACCTTAGTGGGCAGGTCAATAATTTGATATTCAGTCCTGTAAGACACGGGGAGCGGTTATGGGGCAGCAGGATGGCTGTGATGTGCTCGCTGTTGGTGGTTCGTGTCAGGACTCTTGCAGTGGAGTTTTGAATCAGCTGGAGCTGTGATATAAGATTAGAAGTGTCACCTGCCAGTAGTGACTTACAATAATCAATGTGGGATGTGATAAAAGCAGCGACAAGATTCTCAGCATTAGAAAAGGAGAGGAATGAGCAAACATAAGGAATGTGACACCGGTGGAAGTTTCTTAATGTGGCTTACAAGGTGAAATCAGAAAAGGAGGAATCAAAGTGACACCGAGATTCTTTGCAGTATAAGAAGGTCTGATGAGATCATCTCCCATGTGGTTAAAGAGGAGCTTGTGTTCTTAAGTTACACTTTAGTGCCACTTTGCAGGAGTTCAGTTATGTTGCAGTTTAATTTTAAAGTGTTTTGCTCTGTTCAAGTTTTAATTTTAATTTAATTTCACTGAGGTAAGTTGTGAGTTGAGAAGGCTGTGATGAAGTGTCACTCAACACTGAAATAGATCTAAGTATCATCTTCATATAAAGATAAGCCAGTCCATAGCTATGAATAACTTGCTCAAGGAGAAGAGCAGAGGATGTCATTTCATTAACAAAGTGAAGTCAGATGGAGGAACTCCTGTGACAAATTAAGGCATGAGGCTTACCCTGGACATGACATAAGCTGCATGGCCGCAACGCCATATACAATAACTTTTACTTTTACACAAACTGGGACAGCAGCTCCTCAAGAGGAAGGTAACAATGCTTAGCACAATAAGGACAAATAAGCCAGAGCTCCCATCTCAACTGCTGGCCACACAGAATAGGCCAGTGAAGACCTTCATGTTTGTCTAAACAAATGACACATTCTTGGTGCACAATGTGACCTGCACTGGGATAGGAGATGCCATGGACAGAAATGATAATGGACTATAATGCTACAAAAACAGAAGTGGAGAATTTAGACCAAACGTTACGCTGGATGCTGGCCACACACAATTTTTTTCAACATATTGAACATCTCAGAAAAGAATACTTTTGTCGTCTCGACAACCTTGAACTGAGACTGGAACAGGGAGGAGGAGAGGAGCAGATAAACCATTGGTGACACCTCACATGCTACAGAGACGACATGTGCCAAAGACCCCAGCATGTACAGCCATTGTGTCGATTCAACTGTCCAATCCACAGAGGAACCAATGACGGCACCCGTAGTGTGTATGCATGGCGAGTGTGTTTGTGTGTCTCACTGTGTGAACTGTACAGTAATTACAGTATTGTGTAGAAAATGAAAATATTCAGTTCTGCTTGATAAACACACAGAATGTGATCTGAGGGTGAAGAGTAAACAGGTTATTTACATCGCTTGTTAAAATAAAGTAACCATCTGATAGTTTCAAAAAATAAGTCACTCAATAGTACATATATAGCAAAAATGTCATCATAAGTTGAGATTCAACACAATTATATTTCATGCTTCTGAAAGAGAAAATAAAATATGATGTTTGTAAACTACTGCATTTGTGAAGGACTGAAGTGTGAGGCTATCTAAACTATCATTGAGTGTATTTCAGTAATGTGTGTAGTGACTTAGAAAAGCACAATATTACATTCAAATATAAACTGCTCAAAAAATTAAAGAAACCCTTTTTAGTCCGAGTATTGCATCAAGACATTGACACTTGTGGTCTATTGATCTGGTCAGTCACGTAGCAGTGGGGCTTGTTCATCAGTTTCAGCTGCTTTGGTGCACTAGAGGGGGGCTCAACAATGAGACGACCCCCAAGACATGAATGAATAGTCTAACAGGTGGTGGGAGGCCACTGACATTTTTCCCTCCTCCATCTGTTTTGTCACTCGTTTTGCATTTGGCTACGGTCAATGTCACTACTGGTAGCATGAGGCCATACCTGGACTCTACACAGCTGGCACAGGTAGTCCAACTTCTCCAGGATGGCAGGCAGATCAATATGTGGCATTGCCAGAAGGTTTGCTGTGTCTCCCAGCACAGTCTCAAGGGCATTGAGGAGATTCCAGGAGAGCTGGACAAGGCCAGAGAAGGTCCTTATCCCATCCGCAGGACCTGAGGGACAGGATGAGCACTGGCAGAGCCTACACAATGACCTCTAGAAGGCAGGCCACTGGTGTGAATGTCTCTGACCTCTGACAAAATTAAACAGACTACATGAGGGTGGCCTGAGGGACTGACGTCCTCTAGTGGGCCCCGTGGAGTTTGATTGGCATTTGCCATAGAATACCAGAATTGGCAGTTCCACCACTGGCGGGCACCTTGCGCTTTTCACAGATGAGAGCAGGTTCACCCTGAGCACAGGTGACAGACATGAAAGTGTCTTGAGAAGCCTTGGAGAACATCATGCTGCCTGTAACATCGTTCAGCCTGACCTGTTTGTGGGGCGTCGGTGATGGTCAGTTTGTGGAGGCACATCCATGGAGTAACACAAAAACATCTACAGGCTAGGCAACGGTGGGCACCTTGACTGCCATTAGGTATCAGGATGAAATCCTTGGACCCATTGTCAGACACTATGTAGCTTATGTCATGTACAGGGCAACCCTTGTGCCTTAATTTATAATATAATGATTAAGTTATCTTAAATTTATAATGAGATAATCTTGTATCACAGCTCCAGCTGATTCAAAACTCAACTGCAAGATTCCTGACACAAACACGATGGATTAAAGGCCAGAAGTCCACATGACCGTCATCATCAAATTCTTCCATAAGAACCCTGAATACAGTGAGGACTGATTGTGGTCATTGATGTTGGGTAGAATGCCTAGAGGCGGCTGGGTGCTCTCGTGGCCTCGGACCCCCTGCAGATTTTATTTTTTCTCTCCAGCTGTCTGGAGTTTATTTGTTTTCTTTATGTCCTCCCTCTCCATCAGACCTTACTTTAATTCTATGTTAATTAGTGTTCCCTAATTTAAATGATTCTTATTTATTAGCAGGGCCTTCAGCTGTATATAACGCCCTGACTGTGGGCTGACCTCCTGACATCAGCTGACTCACTTCATTTGTTTAGGAGGACATTAAACAGACCTGACATTCGGCCCCTTCTTTCAGTTTACCTCCTCTATCTATTCAGGTACTCAGGGTTTGAATTTTTATCACAATTTATGTTATTTCTTTAAGATTTTTTGTAGTATTGTTTTAGTCTTGATTATTGTCTTTTTTTCTATTTGAATGTTTTGTGTATCCTGTATTTATCTTTATTTAGTGAAGATTTTATTTGTAGACAATGTCATATCGATCCTGTTGTTCTTTCTGAATTTTGGACATAGGAAGGGTGCTACATAAATAAATTGTGTTCTTCTTATTATTTTTATTTTGTTTTTCTTTTGATGACCCATTGTTTATAATAATAACTGACAAAAACTAGAGCAGTTCTATATAAGGCAATTAATATAAAGCATAATTCGGTGTAGAATATGTATTACCATTTTCTTCACATACAGTACATGTTTAAAAATATTACATTGGCTTAAATGTTAATTCTAAATTGGTTTAGAACAATATTGCATACATGCATAGTACATTTTAAAAAACATAATCACTTTTATTACTAAACTCTAATGTGATGTAAACATTGTAATTATATTGTATATTTCGTTTCATGAATGTAGACTTAAAAAAACATTTTCAATTAACACAGATATTGATGATTTTAGTTTTGACGACATGTTAAACGGTTCCCACAGACCTGAACACAACGTGAATGTTAATATTAATATTTCACATAAACGATCCGTATTGTTTAGTTTGATGTGTGACACAACATGATGGCAGAAACCTTCTGAACTTCACAATAATGCGCATTATTTGATTTGATGTACGGTTTGTCCTTCTCGTTTTTATCGCTTAATTTCTGAACGGGTCCTAAACCCGACGTTACTTTCCGGGCTTGGCTGAGACCTTCCGAAACCTTCCAAAAGTAATTTTACGAAGTCCTCAAACAATGGTGATGTCACTTCCAGGTTTGTAACTGCGGGTCTACAACTGCGATGACGTATGGTGCTGTGGCTCTGCAGGTGGATGCTACTCCTGATTTTTCTTGAGCTCTGTGTGTTCTTTGTGTTTTTTCCTGTTTCGCCTAAAGCTGTCATCGGCAAACTGTATTAAAGTTAAGTCGCATAATGTAACTTTACAGAGCACGTTCAGGCTTAATTTCCACCAGTTTGTCTCATATTGAGACTTATTAGAAATAATTTAAATTATTTTTTGTTGTATTTTCTTCTAAGGAAAGATGCTCGTGCGGTTTCACTGTAAAAAGGAGACTTTGATTTGTTTAATGGGAAATAAAAAATACAAACATTACACAAGCTAGTGCTGCTGGAGGGATACAGTAAAATCTACAGCTGGCATTGCATTATGAGTACAGTTTTGTGATATTTGAAACGGTGTTGTTTTATTTAATGTCTTTTATCCTTTCAGCTACTTTCAGTATTTCTGTACACTTTGATACTTTGGCTTACTAGAGATGGCCGTGTTAAATGAAGAACAGGACTCGAGCCACTCGCGCTGTTTGTGTCGGACCACCTGAAGCCATCAAAATACAAAATGTGAAAGCTGCAGAGCTCAGCAGAGCCGCAACTCGACTATTATGGGCTGGAGCTCAACTGTCTCTCCTCATTGTTTAAACTGGCAGTGCCGCCTCAGGGACGTTGGTGAGCAGTTTCTGATGCCCATGTTGGTGAATCCCTGTTGAGCCCACTCCTATCTTGCCCCTCAGACCCTCGTGCCACTAGGTGGTCTTTAGGTACGATTCCTGCTGAAGTCTCTTTTTAAAGGCCATATCCATCTTGTGGTTTTCCACCTCCTCAGATGCTCCATTTCTTTCCCAGCTGCTTATCTCTTCCTGCTTTGCTGACTCAGCTGATATCTCTGTGATTTCCACACACAAGTCCCAAAGTTGTAGTTCATTAGTTTCTGGTTCATCTTGCAGATTATCCACACTTGATGTGTCGACAGACCCTTCTGTGTCAGCAGTGCTGTCAGGATCAGTAAACTCTAAATTATACCAATTTCTGCTTTGCCAGCCCAATCTAATACTTTATCTGTATGCCACCATCTCTGTCCACATATCTCAGTTTGCCCCTTTTTTAGACAAACACAATGAATCCGTCTTAACCTGTGAGTTTGCTCAACATCTTCTACTGGGACTGAAGAGTTTAGAGTCTCCTTTTCATCTCCAGTGTCTTCATTATCTGATGTAGTGTTAGATAAATCTCTCTCTCCATCTCTCTCACTGCTGGTGGTATGTCGATTGTCACCTTTACCAGTGACTTTACGTAGTCTAGAATGGTGGGCCCTTCCAAGAGCACCTCCACGTCTGACACATTTCACAACTCCATCCTGTCCAATGACATCTTCAGGTCTTTCCATTCTGCACAGTCCACTCTTTTGTGGTCCACTTTGTCTCAGATTTACCATTTTCAGAATTAACCTGTCTCTGGAGTGCTCTCCGTATTCGCTCTGAACACTCGGCTTCAGTAAATGCTCTTCTTGGAGTGTGCAGCGCTGGAATATGTGCTCCACTGACACACTCCTAGTGGTGCCTTCTAGGGCAGGTGGTCTGTCCACGAGAACACAAGGAAGATTTGGATTTCAGCCAAACACCGGCTGATATGAGCTATACCCATAAATAACTGTGCATGTTATTCTTTACCATTAGTGCCCCGTGGCGCTAATCTGGCACTAACCAGTCACATCCAGTATTCTTTATCACTTTCTGTATAATTGCTGTGAGTGTCTGATTGGGTCTCTCAGGTAGTCCATTACCCCAGGGACTGTATGCAGCAGTGGTCTTTGTTTCAATGTTAAAATTCTCTGCCATGTCACTGATTCCCCACCATTATCACCAAGTAGTTTCTGAGGAGCTCCATGTACTCTTATCTTAGAATGAATAAATGAATTGTTTCACAATTCCTGATGGTCTCTTTGTCTTTACAACACTTCCTGCACTGAAATGTGCGAATGTGTCAATGAAGTGATAGATAGGTGGATAGATAGATACTTTATTAATCCCAAGGGGAAATTCACATACTCCAGCAGTACCCCGTACTCCTGTTTGACGTTCATGTCAGTCCATAGCCAACAAATCCCTAAATATGATGGCTTTAATAGACCTGCCATTGCTGTGTCCAGAAATGATGGTGCTATGTAGATAAAGTTTTGTCATATCTACATGGTGGCACTGAAATGTATGCAAATCCCCTTTAATGAAGGTCTGCAATGCACTTTGATCACATCTGAATTGTTTGATTTGGAATTTTAAACTGTGAGGCAGAGGAGGAAATCAAGAGAAATGTGTCTTTGAACCAAACCTTATGGAGGGCACTGTGACCCTGAAGTGTGCTCATTATTTTTACCGACTTTATGAAGTTAATTCTCCCACTTTTATGTTCACAGGGCTTTCCCATTTCACATGGCCATACACTGAAGTATCTAATGGCCTCCAGCTTAAGGCTGTCCCTATGAGAAGGGAATCTGAGAAGAGAAGGGCAGACACTTAAAGAAAGAGAAGAGTTTCCCACAGAGCATGGCCTCTGCCAATGAAGATGGCGTGGATGAAAGAACGGTGGACATTAAAGAAGAGGACTGTGGGCGGCTCATACCAGAGGATGTGTGTGTGAAGCTGGAGGATCACGAAGAAAGAATTTCAGTTTTTAAAGAGGAGGAGGAGTGCAAGGAGGTGACTGCTGCCATTAAAGCTGAGGATTTGAATGATTTCTCAGTTGGTCTTGAACTTCAAAAGCATGAAACTGAGGATATTTTTAAGCAAGATGCCCGTGAAGAATCTCCATCCAGTTTAACGCTCTGGTCTACTAATACGGGACGACTGGCTACACAGGAGAATTCTGCAGAGTTGAAATCAGAGTTATCGGAGTCTGAAGAGAAAATCACAGAGGGAAATGGGAGAGAAGGAGAAGAGTCACCTGGGAGTGTGGGAATGAGTGAGTAATGTGATTAAATATAAAAAAAGAGAGCGTTTATAAATTCTAACGGTGGGTGCTTTGATGTTTTTAGAAGATTGAAATGAGAGTTGAAAACATGGTTAATTGAACTTGGATAAAGACCACCTCCTTGGGTGCATGATAACAAACAATAGGTTACCAATAAATGATAAATTACAATAATTTGGGTGAATACGCAAAAATCTAAAATGTTGAGCACATGTGTTGAACATCATGAAGCTTTGACTGAAGCTGTGACGTATGTTAGGCCAACAGCACATTATGTTCGATGATAATATCAAAAGTCATATTTTGTTAAAGACATGTATATTTCTTAAATTGTGTGGCAGTTGCGACAGAAATGTCCACAAAAAGAAATAAATAAGTAAGAATAAAATCCTCACCCCTGTGCTCTAAATCATAGTGAATTTGCTCAAGCCAGTGCTCACCTAATATGTGCTTAATCTTTCTAATGGTAATCTCGTGCACTTTGACGTTAACAGTGACAAGAGCTACCTATACGAGCGATGATGACATTCAGGGGGTCTCAGGGTCTTCTTTCAGCATCTTATGTTCTGCTCTCAGCCTGAACTTGCTGAGGCAGCATGGCCTGGACAAGTTGGCAGTGGTGTGAAATCTTCACTTGGAGATGATCTTGGGCCCCTCAGTCTCCCACAGTCACATCAGGTCAGTTTGGAGTCACCACTCCACTTCACCTGCATGTTTTTGGGGATGAGGGGAAGAACCAGAATAACCAGAAATGCCATTCAGAGCCCCTAAGTAGAACAACTGTGGACAGGATTTGACCCCAGGACCCCTGAACAATAAACAACAACAACAACAACATTTATTTCTATAGCACATTTTCATACAAACAGTAGCTCAAAGTGCTTTACATACTAAAGAATAGAAAAATGAAAGACACAATTATAAAACAAAATAAAACAACATTAACATCGAATAAGAGTAAGGTTCAATGGCCAGGGGGGACAGAAAAAACAAAAAAACTCCAGACGGCTGGAGAAAAAATAAAATCTGTAGGGATTCCAGACCATGAGACCGCCCAGTCCCCTCTGGGCCTAATAAAGCAGCTGTGCTAAACACTGTGCCCCGTAATGCAAGCGTATATTTTTGTATGTTTATTTTTCATCCAGAGTAGGTTCTAGAGGATATAAATATCATCACATACATTACATTTAAGAAGAGAAATCCCAAATTGAGACACATTATTGGGTAGAGAGTCTCTGATTGGAGTGTTTAGAGTCAATATTGATCACCCATTCCATTAGGATCTGCTAATATCATAAATAATAATACCATCCATCCATTATCCAACCCGCTATATCCTAACTACAGGGTTACGGGTGTCTGCTGGAGCCAATCCTAGCGAACACAGGGTGCAAGGCAGGAAAAAATCCCGGGCAGGGCACACACACACACACACACGCACACACGCACACATGCCCATACACCAAGTACAATTTAGAATCCCCAATGCACATAACCTGCATGTCTTTGGACTGTGGGAGGAAACCGGAGCACCCGGACTAAACCCACACAGACACGGGGACAAACATCCATGGAGGGAGGACCCGGGAAGCGAAACCTGGTCTCCTTATTGCGAGACAGCATCGCTACCCACTGCGCCACCGTGTCGCCCTATAATAATAATAGTTTTCTTTTTTTTTTTTTTAATAATAAATTTATTTTTAGCTATGCATAAACTTCACATTCCATAATAAAGTGCTACTGCATACAGCATACACAAAGAACATTTACCCATAATGCACACATAATGGAACAAAAACAAGGCATGTCTTAATAATACTCCACATTTCTAATCAAATAATGTTCAATTAGATATTTGTAGAAATTGAGACAGTCTTGGTGAATGGTTCAGGGTCTTATCTAAGAATATAAGCATCTCTGCATGTTCTGAGGACAGTGTGACGTGTGCTGCTGTATTGAACAGACACTCGCTGTCCCCACTCGTATAAGGAGGGCACAGGTAAGACGACGACTTTTATTGGTCCTCCAGAAAGCCAGTAGCCCAGCACCTCTTGTGTTAAGAGGTTCACAGAGATAAAGATTCACCTCTGATGCTGCTGACTCAAATATTGTTTTTATCTTTATTGACAATTTCTTTATGAATTCTGCCGTTCTGTTGGTGGAGTTTTTTTGGTTCTCTCGGCTGTCGTCTGTCACTCCGAGTGTGTCTGTGTGTTTGAGACACCGGCATTGAGCAGTTGATGTGTTTGAGATTTGCAATCATCTGTGAAATACGTGAGCTTGTACTATTGTTTAATTTGTGGAAAAAATCATTATGATGATGATATCTGTTACAGAATTCATAACTGTGTAGTGACTATTCACACTCAATGCTTATTATGCATAATTAGTATTATTTTATTTAGGTCTAAAAACTAGGCTCGTACCATTCTACCCAACAAGCCAATAAGAGGGCTGATTACAATTAATAACTAATCAACGTCCACTTGATAACAATTTATATTTATGTACCAGCTCAGTAAAACTCTGTATCCCTTTCCTCCCATCTACCTACACATTTACTGAAAGGCTAATGTCGCCACCAAAGTATAAGGCGAAGTTGAGCACAGGCAAAACGCGTGCTGAAAGAAATCTCACAATCCAAAGGTTCTTTTTAAAGTATTTAATGAAAATTAAAAGCAGATAGTCCACACAAGAATAAATAAAAAATAGTTACACAAGTAGAACAAAAGGCAATAAAAGGAAAAATGTATATTCTCTAAACTTGGCTTTTCTTGAGAAAGTTTAGCTATTTCTGTACTTAAAAGTTCTTTACTTCTTCTTTCTGTACGCCTTAAACGTACGGTACAGTACTTAAATAAGCACTGTTTTATTAGAGTTATTTCATACGCTCAAAAGGCCCGTAGGCCCTCAGGCATGGTCAAGGTTTAAAACTGTATGCCCTCTATGCCTTACACATGGCAAGGCTGTCACTAACTGAAGAATAATGTTTACTCATAGCTGTTAGAAATGGCAAGAATAAACCAATACAATACTGCTTATGGGGGTTATAGGAACTTCCCATAGATTATGCATTGTCATCTAGTAAAATATTTATGAATCTAAAAGGCAAAGCCCTCACTGACTGACTGACTGACTGACTGACTGACTGACTGACTGACTGACTCACTCACTCACTCACTCACTCACTCACTCACTCACTCACTCACTCACTCACTCACTCACTCACTCACTCATCACTAATTCTCCAACTTCCCGTGTAGGTAGAAGGCTGAAATTTGGCAGGCTTATTCCTTACAGCTTACTTACAAAAGTTAAGCAGGTTTCATTTCAAAATTCTACACGTAACGGCCATAACTGAATCCTACTTATGTACATATAAATGGCCATAGCCTGCAGCTCGGTCGCCGTGTGAGGCGGAGTTGCGTTGCCCATCACCACGCCTCCCACATAGTTAGCTGCCTGTCTATATTGCATCCCCCATACCCACGCCTCCCACGTAATTGAGTGCCTGCACGTAAAAGGCCATCCGTCAGCAGCAATCCAATAGACACGCTGCCGCTACGAGGCGTTTGTCATGCCTAAGACGAATACGATATTCGTGAGATACAAGTTTAGTGAGAAGACACAAGGTATAAACGAGACTTTTGAACACTTTGAAACATAGTTAAAATTGCTGGTGAAGGACTGTGCTTATGCAAACGAAGATGAGATGGTCAGGGATAGACTACTGTTTGGCACAAACTCAGCAAAAGTGCGAGAGAAACTTTTAAGTGCCTGGTCTGAGCTAACATTAAATAAAGCCGTGGACATCGCAAGATTGCACGAGATAGCACAAGCACAGCTGAGAACCTTCGATGCATGTACTCCAAGCGGCTCATGTGAACTGACTGTGAACGCAGTACGCAGACAACAAGCAAGAGCTCCAAAGAGCGCTGAACAAAAAACGCATTACACAATTCAGAAGGCAGCAAAAGAATATGAAGCGTGTGACGCATACAAGCATATTCATAAGTGCAGCTACTGCGGAAACAAAGCACATGGTGGAAAAAGTCAATGTCCAGCTAAAGGAAGACAGTGTAAAAAATGTGGTAAATTGAACCACTTCACTAAAGTTTGCAGGACTGGGAAAGGTAAACCCGTGCATGCAGTGTGTGATGTCTCAGATAAAGAGGAAGACGAGCGGCTTATTGATGCAGTAAGAAAGGAACAACCCTCTGAAGCTGAACAAGCCTTTGTAGACATATCAATAGGAAAGCAAGGTGTAAAGCTTAAGATTAAATTAAGTTCATAGACACGCTGCCACTAAATATTCGCAGGCAAATCCACAACTTAATTCCGGGAATGCCTGTTAAACATCTTAGATTCACGAGTACCGATTTGGGTAGTGAACACTTGGATGAATGAAACCTGTTATCTTTACAATGGTTTAAAAACACGGAATATAACTTGAACACAACACGTCCTCCAAATACGAACCTGATTGAAAGAAATAATGATAATCAAATCCTTGATGACAGCAACACTCATAACAGTCACAAAACAATTACATTGACAATCATGTTACGTTATTTTTAAAATGTTTCCTTTTCTTTTTCATAACTTCTTTAACACCCTACTTCTCCACTGTGAAGCGCGGGTATTTTGCTAGTAACTAGGAAATTGGCTCTTACACATCCGGCCACTAAATGTTTATGCTAGGGCAGAAATCAGTTACTTTACAGTAACTTTACTTAATAAGAGCCTTCAGTACTTTACTGAACTTAAACCAAATTTTAGAAACTTACAACTTAGATTCTACTATAAAAACTCTAACACAATTAAAATTGGGTATGCATCAAGAAAAATTAATCATTTGAATCATTTCAGTTGTTTGATTCTTCCTGGATCAGGTGCAGTTTGTTCACGGGTCTGTCCAGTGTGCTGGTCTTAGTTTGCAGACAAACTCTCCTTACTGCCCCTTTGGCATCTGGCATTGTTTTAATGATTCGTCCCATTATCCACTAATGTAGGGGAGCTGATTGATCTATTATTAATACTACATCACCAGTTTCTAAGTTTCTTTTAGATGTGGACCATTTTTGATGTTCTTGCAGTATTGGCTCTTTTGTCCATCTTTTCCAAAACAAGTCGGCCATCTATAGAACTTGCTTCCAGCGTCGTCTTGAATATGGTTCATCTTCTGAAACAAGTTCAGGTGGCATTTCAGGTTGTGTGTCCATTAACAGTAAGTGATTGGATGTGAGTGATTCCAAATCGTTAGTGTCGTTTGATGATTCTGTAAGAGGTCTGTTATTGAGTATTGATTCCACTTCGCACATCACTGTGTGAAGATTTTGATCATTGAGTGTTTGTTAGTTTAGTGTCGAATTTAAAATCTTTCTTATGCTTCTGAGTTGTCTTTCCCACACTCCACCTTGATGACAGGCTGATGGTGGGTTAAAAATCCATTTGATTTCTCTTTGCATCATTGCGTTACTGATTTTTTTTGTGTTCCAAATTTTTTGTAGCTTCTCGTACGCTCTCTTTCTGCTCCGACAAAATTTGTTCTGTTGTCTGAGTGCATGATTTTAACTTGACCACTTCTACACATAAATCGGAGTATGGCTTGGATACAGGAATCTGTATGTGTGCGGCTCTAGTTGTGATGATCACTCCGTACCTCTTGACTAGGCTTTGACCTCTTTTGACAAAAAAGGGACCGAAATAATCCACTCCGACTTCTCTATCACCTCGTTGATACCTTGGTCAATTGCTCCAATACAATCCACTTATTTCAAGGGATCGCCGTCAAATATTGGGATCTTATTGCATGGCACATAAGGCACTTGAGTCTTATACTGATGATCGTAACGCTTATCATAAAGCGGGTGTTGAAGAGGTGCAGGTGCTTTATTTTGTTGATCATACAGCGGTTGCTGAGGATTGTTTTTATTTTCTTTGTAACGTGGAAAGTCACAAATACTTGCATCTTGTGGTTTTGCGCTTCTCACATCTGGTTTCTGATTAACAAAATGGGGATTTGGTTTATCTGAACTTCGATTGCGTCTTTTAAGAGCTCTCAATTTTGCTTCGGATTCTGCGATAGCTGCCTCCAAAGCCAGTTGATCTCTTTTAGCTTTCAGCTGTGCTTTAAACTGTATTTCTTCAGCTTCTCGTTTGGCTTTCAACTGCATCTCTTCCATATCTAGGGCCTGTTGCCTTCTTTGGTTCTCTGCTTTAGCCAAAAGCACAGTGTGTGCTGCCTCTTGAGATCTGATGGCACGAATTGAAGTAGCCGCTGAACTTGCGCAATTTTTAGATTTTGCACAGATTTGGGAGTCTTAACTGTAGGAGAAACATCATCTATTGTTCTGTAATTCCTGAATTGTTTACCAGAAAAGTTAACTTGCTGGTTGAGGCTTTTATTTTGACGTACTTCTAATATCCAATCCAGCGTATTTCCCAAAAATGTACGAAAAGTTTCCATTTTAGCATCAAAGTCCTTTTGTAGCATTCTCCGTTTATCTTCGTTGCTCTGGAAGTATGAAAATTTGTTGCTTTACCTTTTATATTCCTTTTTCAGGTTAAAGAACTGATTCTTGATAATTGATTAATTTCACAGTCAAATTCCTTTTGTTGTAAGTTCTTTATGTATGTCATCGCATCGGATAGTCGTTTGTATTTGTAATCCATTTCTGATTGAAGTTTAGTTGTCACTGAATTGAACAGCTTTCTGTCGTCATGGAGATGGTCCTCCATTGAAACTCCATAATCATTGTGACTTCCGCTCACACCACTAAGACTTTCTTCGGGGGTTTGAAATTTCCTTTGGCTCCCGGATTCAGATGCCATGGTGATCCCACAAGGTACTTAAGCTCTTTTATTATTTGCTAGCCAACCCGCGGCGTACCATACGCCACATAATCAGGCCGGTTTTTTAATAATTGTTAAGCACAGGGAGAAAATTAACATTTGAAAAATCGGTAATGTAATAAATCAGCAAGAAAAGCAGCATTGTAACAATGCATGGAATGAACCAACACACAATCGTCCGTGCGGCTGCCTTTCCATATATAATCCACCAAGACACCCGACCATGGTAGTAGTGAGGTGGGAGGGGGGTGTGTACAAAGTGCAGGAGCATCTAAGAAGACGTATATTTGTCGCGGATGCGAATTGCTGTATGTAGTGTGTAAAACAGTTTGCTATGGTGCATGCGGTCTTGCGTAGTAACCGAAAACTCGTTTTTTAAAGACCGCTCACTTCATTGTGTTTTAACCTCAGTTGTAAAGGATTGTTTTAAGGATTCCATAGGATACCCCTCGCAAACCGTCTCACATGCTGCATATGGCGACTCACCTCCGCGAGAAACATGCCTCTATGAACAGTCAAGGTGGCTCAGAAATACATGAGGCCTCCACGACAGACGAATATAAATGACGCTGTTCTTTCTGTGTCGTCGCGTCCAAATTCGTGGGCGTGGCTCTGCGTGTTGTCGTCGTATCCAATGGTCTTGGAGTTGGTGGGCGTGGCTCCTCCCTGCGTGCGCCATAAGTGTCTCACTTGTCGGCGGCTTAGTGAATCCATGCCCCTTCCGGCGTGTTTTCCATGGGTGTCTTGCCTTAGTGAATTATATATATAGATACAGTCTTGCGAGGAGTGCTAGCAATTCTCAAATATGTAATACTCCGATGAAAGACAAAGATTAAGGGTACCTGTCGAGTCCTTTCAATTTGTCATTGCTTTCTTTCACCGCAGTCCGTTTTCAGGCGTAGAACACGCAGGTTACTTTCTTTTTATAATCCAGGGCAATTTTCAAGCTTTCAATCTTAGGCAGGTTTTAAACTTTAGTGCAGATGCCAAAGTATAAGGCGAAGTCGAACGCGGGCAAAATGCGTGCCAAAAGAAATCTCTCAGTCCAAAGGTTCATTTTTAAAGTATTTAGTGAAAGTTAAAGATAATAAGTTAAAGCAGATAATCCACACAAGAATAAAGGAAAAATAGTTACACACATAGAATAAAAGGCAAAAAAAAGGAAAATGTATCTTCTCTAAACTTAGCTTTTTTTGAGAAACTTTACCTATTTCTGTACTTAAAAGTTCTTTACTTCTTCTTTCTGTACGCCTTAAATATACGGTACAGTTCTTAAATAAGCACTGTTTTCTGAGAGTTATTTCATACACTCAAAAGGCCCGTAGGCCCTCAGGCACAGTCACGGTTTAAAACCGTATGCCCTCTATGCTTTACACATGGCAAGGCTGTCACAACTAAAGAATAGTGTTTACTCAAAGCTGTTAGAAATGGCAAGAATATACCAATACAATACTACTTGTGGAGGTTATAGGAACTTCCCATGGATTATTCATTGTCATCTAGTAAAATATTTATGAATCTTGTATAACTGGGAAAATAGCTCTTACAGCTAATAAAAGGGATTTTATTCAAAATAGCTAATGCCTGGTAAATTAATTATACAAATAAATCAGTCAACAAACACTCACTGGCAGATGGAATTGTGGATCTAAATGATCTGCAAAGTGACATCTTCCAGAACTGAAAGTAGCTGGTTGTCCAGGCTTACAAATTCCACTGTTTTGCAGTCACAGTAAGTCTTTGGCGTTCTTGCTGTCAGTATTATAAGGTTGAGTTTTCTAAGTTTTGCCATTATTGGAGGCCGAGTGAGAGTAGGCGACTGAGCTAGACTAAGCTTGTTGGTCTCCTCAGCCTTTGAACAGCTCGTTCTTCACACCAGTCCCTTCTGTATTGACTTCTGAGATGCTGAATAAGGTTTGTATTGTTGAAAGTGTTAGCAGAGAATCCTCCATCACTGACTTCTTTTTGCACATATATTACAACCCACAAATTTTTTTTTATCTCTTGTAGGAAGGCAATAAAACTGTTAGACTGACGAGGACGTGTTTCTGTATTTTGGTAATGTTGGAACTTTGTCTCGCATGCTTTTTATCATTCAAGATCAGATGTTAAGATCAGATAATTTGCTGATCATCGGCCAGGTCATTTGGAGTAAAAATTGGCTGATTTTGATTTGTGATCGATTGATCAGATCTGGTCAGTCTTTCACATTTGAGAGAAAGGTGGAGAAATGGAACAGACAGCAGCAGAACATGTAAAGACCACACATGGAGTGACCAGACCATAAATGACACCACAGTGTGAATAAGGAACTCTGACTAGTGTGCCCCCACTTTACTTGTGCTGTTTCATTTATTTTAAAAGGCGGGTAGTGCTTAGGAATTTGGACATCAAACCATGAAGTTACAGGTTCAAATTCAGCTATAATCAACCATAATCAAGTCACATGACCTGTCTGTGCTCCAGTTGGAAGAACAAGAGAAATGTAACCAATTGTGTCTCAAACATTGTAAGTCTCCTTGGATAAACATATCAGGAAAATAATAATTATAATAATAGTTAAAATGTTTGTGTTCTTTCAGATTTACAGAAGAATGGCAGCTTCTGTCCACCTTCATTTGGTCAGCCCTTCCTTCAATACAAAGAGAAAGGTATGAAGAAATCAGCAAGAGGATCAGAGAACCTGACAGCAGACTTTTTGCAGTGCAGTTCTCTCCCTGCTACTGAAGTAACACAGACAGAAGCCATCAAAACTGATCGACAGCAAGTGGAGAAAGAAATCCAAAATCACACAGAAAAAAAAGGTTGTTTAAAATGTGGCAAACAATTCACACAGAAAAGTGATCTTAATAAGCATATGAAGATTCACACTGGAGATAAAACATATTGTTGTCATGAATGTGGTAAGTCGTTCTCAAGCAGAAGAAATCTTCAGAAACACAGAATAATCCACACAGGAGAAAATCCTCATTGCTGTTCAGAAAGTGGTAAGTCGTTCTCAAGGAGAAGCAGTCTTCAGAACCACAGAAAAATCCACACAGATTAAAAACCTCATTGTTGTCCAGAATGCGCCAAACAATTTTCAGACAAATGCAGTTTTCAATGGCCTACAGAAATTGATACTGGAGAGAAGTAATATTGATGTTCTCAATGTGGAGAAAGGTTTTAAACATTAGCTGTGTTCAAGTAAACACACAAACTCGCACTAAAGAAAAAATGCAGTATGTATGTTCTGAATGTGGTAGATGTTAAACAAGTCAGAAAGATCTTTATCCACATGCCAAAATCCATACTGAAGAAATATCTCATTGCTGTTCTGAATGTGAGAATTATTTTTAAGCACACTTCAGTGCCACATCAAAACTCATACTGGAGATAAACCTTATTGTTGTCCTAAATGTGATAAGCAGTTCTCACAACAAAGCACCCTACAGAGTCTCATCAGACGTCACACCGGACAGAAACCTCACCATTGCTTGGAATGTGGCAAACAATTCTTACACCTGAGTTGTCTTTATAATAACAGGAGAAGTAACAGTAAATTGGAGAGAAGCCTTACACTTGTACTGAATGTGGTAAAGGGTTCTCTTCCAGAGAAAGCTTTTGGAGGCACACACAAAGTCTTATTGGAGTAAAGCCTGTCCCAGAAATGTCAAATAATCTTTCCATTGGATCCTTGGATGCGGTTGTCTCCAGGTTTCATGATGCCTTGCACATAGTCATGGCATCCAGTGCCAGAGGCAGCAAAACATCTTAGAACCTCCACCATTTTTAACTCAAGGTACTGTGTTCTTTTCTTCGTAGGCCTCATTCTGTTTTTTTGTGTTGTTCCAATGCACATAAAGGAAATAAATGTGTATACCAAAACATTTGTAATTGCAACAATTTTCTGGGATAAATGGTGTATTTTCTGGGAAAATTCCAGGGTTGCCGATAATTTCAGCCATGATTGTATCGTCTAGTCAGTGACTGCTAGTGATTTTCATTATGACTCCATTAAGCACTTTGGTTTTTGTCAATGTCTGCTCTGATTCTTTAACTATTGAGTCTGCTGCAGTTTCTCGATGTGCAAACATCTGATTAGCCACATTTCCTCTTGCCAGATCACAGTTCTAGCTGAAACTCACAAAGCAGGTGAACATTATTCACACTGCCGTCCAGCAGATCATCTCTGGATATTAGTGGCTGACACAACACCGTCCATTCAACATAAGGAGCCACAAAGCCGACTCCATCATCTTTGGCTGATCTGCTGTTTTATTCAAAATCAAAGCAGCCTGTATCCTCCTTATAGGTATTGGAGTTGGACATTCTGAAACTTCTCTGACAACTCTGGGGGGCTTTATTAGCTCTGTGCCATTATGCTGAGTTGGGGGCCTCAGTGCCAAAAACTCCTGTGCCAAAAAGAGTCAAGGCAAAGAGCCTAAGAGTGAGCTGAGGAAGACAACGTCAGACCAAACACCTGACTAAGGAGCACGTTGGAAAGACAATGAGTTCACTCCACTACCAACAAGGGTCTTCCCTTGACCCCTGAGCAAAAAAACAAATCCACACAGCACTGCACATCATCCTTAAAGGTTTGGCATCGTTAAAGTGGCATGAGTGTGCCAAGAGAAATGAGGACTCTTAACAAGTGACTAAACAGCCAGGCCTGCTTTGCCATGTTGAATTGTTTGTTATGTGTGAGAAGCTCCTGATTAATGGTCTCATTTAAACTTCTCACTTTCACAAGACTGAACTCACTTGAAGACTCAAGAAAGTTGATAGTTTGGTCCTCTCTGACTCAAAGCTGCCCTTCAAAGTGAGGGCACATTGACTGGGACGTCATGCAAGAAATCTTAAAGAGGGAACCTAATTTAATTTAGATAAACTTTATGAATCCCAAGGGGAACTTTGGACACATATAGCAGCAGAAATATAAAAATCAAGGATGTGGACTCACAAGACAAATAACACAATCAATCAATCAATGAAGCAATCAATCAATGTAAATTGTGCAGAAAATGCAAAATAAACTTAGAATATCAGCATTTAATTCAGGATGTCAGGATGAAGCTTTGGAGAGGGCAGCAAAGACCCCCAAGGCACTTCTTGGCACACTGTGGTGCAACGAGCCTGTGGGTTACAGTGCCCCCCAGAGAGCCCCATCTGGAGGGTTTTTTCCTGATGACCTCCAGTTTTGCCCCCATCCTCTTTCCACAACAGTGCCCAGAGTTTGCCCTGTGATGGAGCAACTTTTCTGATTGGTTTCTTCAGGCCTTGTGCTTTGTTTGAATGCCCCAGGAGACCACAGTGTAGAACAACCCACAGCCTACTCCTGACTTTTAGAAGATTTCCAGCAGCTTACTGCACACATCAGAAGACCTGCGTCCTCTCAGGAAGTCCAGTCTGCTCTGGACCTTCTTGTACAGCACCACGGTGTGGTCAGACCAGTCCAGTTTGCTGCTCATATGGACCTACAGGTATTTGTGCTCTGCACCACATGCACGTCCTCCCTCTGAACAGCGAGTGGTCTCAAAGGCTCTTTGGCCTGCCAGAAGTCCACCACCAACTCTTTTGTCCTGATGATATTCGATCAGCAGGTGGTTCTCCCAGCACCAGAAGCTAAAGTCCTTCAAAAGCCTCCTGTGCTTTGACTCGTCTCCATATTTAATGCACCCAATGATGGAGGAGTCTTCTGAGAATTTCTGCAGGTGGCAAGTGCTGGGATTGTACTGGAAGTCTGTTGTGTAGAGGGTGAACAAGAGAGCCAGAACATTTGCCAAAGGAGCTCCAGTATTACACACCACTGTGGTATAGCGGGTCCACAGCTCAAATGAAAAAGGCCAGTTTTTAAAATAGATAATCGCAGCACACGTGGCTTAGAGGGGGTGTAGTAGTGTGGCTGGAGCAGTTCCCGGGTGCATCTGTAATTGTTACTGGGAGTTGCTAATCGCCACACCTGATCCACGTCCTTGTAATATATAGTAGAAGTGCGAGGTGGACAGGAGGGTCAGAAAAAAGGAAAGAACAGGAACAAAGGTTAAGGGAGAAGAAGCTGCCAGTAGGAAGAAGAAAGCGACAGAGTTTTAAGACAAGACTACTTCCAGCCATTATAATTTTAACCTCATTTTAAAAGGATGTTTTTATTGGATTTTAACCTTCACAGTTCACCTGTTTTAACAGATTATTTATTTAAGAACTATTTGAGACACTGCTCTTTTTTATTTGGACGCTGTTTGGGGTTTTGTTTTTAATAAAAGCACTTCGTACTTTTTGCACCATCCGCTTGCGTCATTGTTAATGTCTTCACTGTCTAGCTCATCAGTGACATTACTGAGCGGTGTCGGGTTTGAGAGCTCCCCAGAAGCCTAGATGGGAGCATCGTGTAGAACCTGCATCTTCACAACCACCAGTTCTGATACAACCTCAAATCAGAAGAAAATAACTGGGAAGGTATGGAAAATGCAAAAAATAATGTATATATATTGTGGCGTATGGCCGGCCGTTAATCCCGGCCAATACCCCCAAGCTGCCAGGTGGAGCCCTCCCAGCAGTATGGAGGTCCCCCGAAGACCAGCAGGGCATCATGGACATTGGAGATTTTATACACAGCCCTGCTGGATACCATGGGGGCCACTAGGAGACACTGCAGGGAGGAACGATGGTTATTTGCCTTACGCCCCGGAAGTACGTCCGAGTCACATGGACAAGGGGAATGATGTTCTTCCGGAGTGAAGAAAAGGACTTTTTATCTGACCCAGGAATTGGAACACTTCCAGGTCAGGGAATATAAAAGGATTATGGGAGCTCCCAGACGGAGAGCTAATCTGGGTGGTAGGAGGGCAACGCGTCTGGGAGTGGAGGATTGTAATTGTAGAGTATTGTGATTTGTTTAATGAGTATTGTGGAGGAGAGGGTGCTTTGTGCACTGTGTAATAATAAAAAGTTAATTATTTGGACTTTTATCTGGTGTTTTGAGTCTTGGACAGGGGTTCAAGGGAGGTGTAAGAGCCAATTTTAGAAAGTTAAAGTTTTGAGTTAAACTTATATTGATGTTTGCTTAATTTAAATAGAATATTAATGTCTTTCATAGTCATAGCTTATGGTATAGTCTTTTCCTCCTATAGTTAACAAGAGATAGAACCTTCTTACTATAACTGAGTAACAGTGTGATAATAAGCTCAGTAGGTTTAGAACAGGTCCCATTAAAGAGGGACTTGAAAGATCCATTTTAAGCTTATAAATGGGATAAGCATACAGTTTTCTGCCCGTTTTGAAATGGTACAGAAATATTAAGTAAATAGTAACGATTTGAGATGTAACAAGATTAAGCTTAGAATTGAACTTTTCTTAACATTAATTTTTCCTTTTTTGCTATTTTAATTTCCTTTTTTTTGTGTAAACTGTTTTACTTTAAAACTTAACTAAACTTTAAAAAACGAAGATACTTTGTCTGTGGAATCATTTCTGCGCGTCAGGCTTTTGTTGAATCCCATTTTTGAGTTGAAGCTGCAGAACTTTGATAATTTTGGGAAAAACGCAGCTACAGGAGGGATAGCGTCCCCTATCTGTCACAATATATATATACGTCGTATATACAGTGCAGTATATATATATAAAACACAGTTATTCTTAAATGTCCTTTGAATTGTATTTCATTGCAGACACAAGATATTTCATGTTTTCTCTGCCGTACTTCATTTCTTTTCTTAATGTCCATCCATTCCTTCATTTCAGACCTGCAACACATTCCAAACAAGTGGGGTTGGTAAAGCATTCGCCACTTTGTAAAGTCGCCATTCCTTCTCCCGACACATGAAAGACATTTTGGAACTGAGGATACCAAGCGATGAAACGTTTCCGGTGCTGTTGTGTCCCATTCTTCTTCCAAACACATCTTAAGGTGTGCCACAGTACGGGGTCATCGTTGTCGCATTTCTGGTTTCCGAATTCTCCACACATTCTCTACTGGGTCAGGTGAGGACTGCAGGCAGGCCAGTCCAGTAGCCGTGCCCTCTTCTTCCTTAGCCATGTTGCTCTAAAATGTCAATGTACTTTTCTGCATTAATGCTGCCATTACAGAAGTATAACTGGGCACTGACACAACGCCATACCATGACATGCCCTGCAGGCTTTTGGACTTGCTGATAACAGTCTGGATGGTCAGGAGCACATGGTGTTCATTTCTTCTAATAAAGATCTGGAGTCTTGATTTGTCTGACCACAATACACACTTCCACTGTGCGATGGTCCATCTCAGACCCCTCTGAGCCCAGAGAAGTCAACACCACTTCTAGACACGGTGAACATGAGGCTTCTTTATTGTACGGTAAAGACTGAAGTGGTATTTGTGGATGAACTCCATATTGTTGTGCTTGATAAAGGGTTGCCAAAGTAATCCCTCGTCATCTCATAAGGTTAAGTCAGCTACTGATGAGTGTACTTGATGCAGTGCCTGTGGTCTGATGGGTGGGAGATCGCGGGTGGTCTGCCCTTGTACGTTACACCCTGAAATTCCTCCGATTGCTGAACCATTCAATGATATTACACAACACAGAGAGAGAGATTTGCAAATCCCTTCCACTCTTTCTTTTATGAACATTATTTTTAAACATCTCAATCATTTTCTCACTTGTGTGTTGACAAACTGGAGATCCTCTGCCCATATTTGCTCCTCAGAGACTCAGCCTTTTGTGGGTACAAATCACGATTACAATCCCCTGTTTGAAATCCCATCATTATTTAATTATTTGACCTCATTACTGGCCCTAATTTGTCCCCTCTTCCCAACTGTTTTGGAATCTGCTGCAGGCCTGAAATGCAGGAATGGATGTATAATAACAAATGAAATGAAGTTGAGCAGACAGAACATGAAATATCTTGGCTTCATACTGTCTGCAATGAAATCAAAGTCAAAGTACATTTAAGAATCTCTGCTTTTATGTTTTATTTGCCTTTTCCATCCCATCCCATCTTCTTCTAATTTGGGGTTCTAAACAGTTGATGTCAGAAGTTTCCAGACACTTGGGGTGAATTCTTCCAAATTCTTTCAAACTCACTTCACCTCCACAGATTTTATACTCAAACTGTACATTTGTCTTCTAGTTTAAGACGTCTACATTGTCTGCGGTGAAAGTCATTTCTTCCAACAATGTTCACAGACCTCGAAGTCTTTCACTTTTTATTCACCGTATCCTAATTCCAGGGGGTCACAAGTAGTGGTGGTCTGCTCAATACTGACGTGTCGATGCCGTGTCGAGCTTTCAAAGCGCAGATGTTTGAAGTGTCGCTTCAAGGCTGTATTATCGTGGAATTTCCCTCTCCTTACCCTTTACCTCTGTTCTTTAAGGGTCAGTGTGCTCGTGAAGTTCGTTAGCAGGTTGGTCTCCTGTCGGACTTTAAGATGAACACACACAGACAGAGACATATGCAGACACACAGACCCTCAGCACACAAGTACCGTATGAAAGACGTACACACAGCACGTTATTCGCAGCACTTTAACACACACGAGTGCCGTATGAATAACACAAGCACAGTCCACTCTCCCCAGCACTCCGAGAGACTCACTTATCATAGGCACGAACAACGGGCGATGTCTCCGATATATCTCACCCCTAAATATCAGCTTTGGTCTCCAAGAATATATTCAGACATACAAAGGCTATCGGCCATTTATCACCAGTGAATGTTTGACTTTAACACACTCTTCATTACTGGACTGAGCTCTTCGTCCACAGCGCGATAAACCTGGCAGTTTGGATCATATGGCACTTCACACTGCGCCATGTGCTCTTCACAAATTACTTTATTACCTCAATCACTCTGGATATGAAGACAAAGTATAGAAAGTTAAAAGCAGCGTGGTGTTTATTAAAGAGCAATAATAACAGCAGAGAAAAGCATCAAACACAATGTGGAGAACAAAGTCTGGAGATATATAGTCTTCAGGAAAAGACTACGAAAGTTAAAGATGTCACGATGAATGTCCAGGGCGGCGTTGATTGAGCACTCAAAGTTGTTCATGAGATGCTTGGCTGACGATCACATGAAAACGGTGGCACGTGGCTGGTGCCCTCAGCAGACGTCATTCTGTTCTCTTCATCTTCCTCTTCTTCTTCTAAGATGAGGCCTATCTATTATAAAATTTCAACGGGAGTTTTGCAAAACGCGATTGCAATATACACCTGATTGGCTGGCTGTCAATATGATGGATGAATTCGCTCAGACTCTTTAATCTTGTTTGAGTTACGTCCGTTTTTTTAAGTAATAAAGTTTCTAATGTTTTAACATCTCCTGTCTCAAGCTGTAATTTCCAGCCCCATAGCATCTCCTTCTGTTCACAGATTGTAAAGTAATCAGCCACAGCTTGGACCACAGCATGTCTTCATCTCCCAAGTTGTACACCAATGTAGTCCTGGTGCCTTTCACTCCACAGGCGATCAGATCATCAATACAGCTGGAGGGTCTCCTGAATTCCTGCTCAGCACAAACAGATGGCACTGTGATGGGTACAATTCAGGAGAACAGACTAACTTTGATGTTAACCGTCCATGGCAGTGTCCTGAGTTTAAAGTCATCTGTTTAGTCTTGAGCTAAATATCATGAAGATTGAGAACACAATTTACAGGCTTTACACACCACGACAGAGGCTCATTTCAAACGTCACGTGACTCTGAGGGACACTGGCATCAGCACAGCCACTACGACGCCAGCACTCACGCAAGGCTCTGACTACTGTCACGAAAGAAAGAAAGAAAGAAAGAAAGAAAGAAAGAAAGAAAGAAAGAAAGAAAGTTTTTGAGTTTTCAGTATACCTTTTATTACTTTTAATGTCTTTTAGATTAAAGTGTTTCCTAAGAGAGTAAATGTAAATACAGTGGAACCTCGGTTTACGAGTAACTTGGTTTACGAGTGTTTTGCAAGACGAGCAAAATTTTTTAATAAATTTTGACTTGATAAACGAGCGATGTCTTGCAATACGAGTTGTATGGATACACTTTTGTCTGCTGAGCATCATGTGATCACAACTGAGCTGATGGTTCTCTCTCTCTCTCTCTCTCTCTCTTATCTCTCGCTCGCGCGTCTGTTGAGGGCAATCGTCTCCTATTCTCCATTTGAGTCTGTGTGCCTCACTCATATAGTCAACTTACGTACGAGCGTTTACTGTTTACTACAGCATTGTGACTGTGTGTGTGTGTGCGCGAGCACGTGTGTGCTGTGAAGTGCGAGTCCCCGTCTTGCGCCCCAAAACACGAAGCTGAGTCTCAGTACTTTAACAACACCAGCTTTATTCAGCTTGAAACAGCAACAGCGCTGTTATTTATTGTAGTGGGATCTTTATAATGTTCCTTGTATCACCCATTGACGACAGGCGCTTATAGCATGTCCGCAATCTTTTTGGATGCGCTTATATGGCGAACTGCTACAGTGCTGGGAGACTGCAATTGCTTTGGGACACTCTTCCGCATGTCGTCCCGTTGG
Organism: Polypterus senegalus; assembly: GCF_016835505.1. Lineage (NCBI taxonomy): Eukaryota > Metazoa > Chordata > Cladistia > Polypteriformes > Polypteridae > Polypterus > Polypterus senegalus. The sequence goes on along the minus strand of NC_053157.1, from coordinate 250,415,118 downwards.
GTGGAATCCCACATGAGTTTAGAAATTCACTCACACCAGCCATGATTCTTTTTAAAGGTAAAGTGCAGTTAATTTGTTTTATGTATTTTTACATTATATTTTGTATTACTCATTTTTATATGAATAATTTTTGGTTGTGAAACGAATCATCTGAGTTTCCATTACTTCTTATGTGGAAATTCACTTTGATGTACGAGTGTTTTGGACTGCGAGCACGTTTCCGGAACGAATTATGCTTGTAAACCGAGGCTGCACTGTAATAATAAAAAGGCAAGCATAAAAAATCAATAACCTCAAGCAAAAAAAGTTTACAAAACAATTCCTAAAATATAACAAAGTTTAAAGAAAACGCGAACTCATTTAAAGCAGAAACAAAACCCAAAATGAAACATCACAGTTGACTTCAGCCCTCAATGCTCTTCAACTTCTTGTGGTGTCCATGATTGTCAAATTCACCATTTAATGTCCATCTTTATTAGTAAATGAACATCTCAGTAGTTTCAGGCTGGAGGGGCAAACGAGGGCAAAGTGGACACACAGGGCACACGGGACACATGACAGAGTGCAGACACTCAGATGTGGAATGGAGAGCACTGCTCAGGTCTAAATGATCGATTTCACTGCTAGACTTACAAATCAAATATTCAATCCAAATCAACATCTTATTTGTTACTCACCCCATTGTCTTGAGAATTAAAAAGCATATTCTGACTTTTCCAGCGCTATTAAGAAATGGATCATAAATATGGAGTGTTATATCTTCAGATCAGACAACACAGGAGATGTGACCAGAGGTGTGGACAAGTCAGAAGGTCACAGAGGAGCAGATTTGACAAATGTCAGTCATTCTTACTGTTTATTCACCAAACACCATTGGGAGTTCATCTTATAAAAAGTAAAGAATTATTAGATTTGTGTTTTGTTAATACATAACCATTATTATAAGCTTAATTCAAATAAATGTTCTTTTCCCATAGAGTATCTTCCATAACCTAACAAAGCTGCACTGTCCTTAAAGCTAATGACAATATTAAGAAATCTGCACTAAATATCCATTTGATCAAACCCAATTGTTTCCTCCCCCTCAGCCTTGCCATTCATTTAATACTGAGAGTGGCCACTAGAGGGGGCAGTTTGGCTACAGAAGAATCAGCTCACCTGTCAGCTCTGAAGGTCATGTGACTGTGTGATCGCGTTGCCCTTATTTTGCTCTTAATTCATTTAAATCTTAATTAGTTTTAGATATAATATTTAAAGTTCTTTATTTCAGGTGTTTTATTCTTGTGTTTTTACTTTATTCTTATTTCTTTTACACTGCACTCTATTCTTTTCTCCCCCCTTCACTGCTGACCTTTCCCATGTGTGTAATATGGCGGGTGTCCACTAGAGGGCGCCACTGCACTTCAGTCCCACCCCTCAATCCTCCTGTTAAAGTCTCCATTCGTCTGACTCTCTGATTGTTTCTCATTCTCTCCTTTCATGTTTCACTGCTCAGGATTTCACTGAATGCTTTCTGCTTTTATCTTTTAGATTTCCATATTTTATCAATTGCTGTGTAATATTTAGAGTGGCCACAAGAGGCAGTAGTTTGGCGACTGACCAATCAGTGACCCCTTCTGTCCATTCCTTGTCTTTCTTATCTGCTTTTCAATTTCAGGTTTGTGGACGAGGTGGGCCAACCCTGGACGGGGTGCCAGTTCACTGGAAAGCCACACATGTGCACCCATGTCAAGTGTTTGCCAACTGACCAAGAATTCATTTTGTGAAGATGTTGGAGCTTTCAGGGTACCAAGAGTGACAAATCTGGGGACAAGGAGGAGGTGCAGTTTTAAGTTTAATGTGACATCAACTAAAACACCAAACTCTGTCAGTATGGCCGACATCTGACTGACCGGTGAGTCCTCATCTTCAGACATTCACAGTGAATTCATTCTGAAGTGAAGGATCCTTTGAGTTACCAATGGAGGGTCACAAAACGTCTGGTGAGTGGACAACACTCCAGTCTCATCTGTCACTCTCTGCTCCTACATATAGTCACTATTCAAGAGCTCTCCATACTGAGTCTGTATAGCGCCTTTCAGTTGTGCTGATCCAGCAGGACCACACGCCTGTCCTACTTAACAGGTGACATTCAGTGACACTTGGGGGCCTCAGTAGTTGTTGGGGTGTCAGCCTGAAGGACATGTGACTGTGAATCAAAAGTGACCCCTGCTGGTCAGACTGGTATTTGTAGGTCTGAGGACTCACTGTACTTCATTATGACACACACACACACACCTGAATGGCTACTCAGACCCAATAATAATGGAGACCCTGACAGCCGCACTCGCCCCTCATTCTCATCCACAAATTCAATCACAGAGGTGCTACCCCCCCCCAAACCCACCCATCCTGTAAATTTAATTTCACCCCAAACTACAAACACAAAGAGGACCTTCATTTGTGGGGACATCAAGTGACTATTGGGGGGTACTGGTCAGTGGTCACATGGTGTCAGATGGCTGATTTTTACACTGGAGTTAAGATAAAACCCTGGATAGAGGGGCTCAGTGAAGGAGGTGTTGAACCTGTGCAGGAGGGTCATTGTGTTGTGGTCACTGGAAGTCAGGAACGACAAAGAAACGGACCCCAATATACTGTATAAAGTAAAAAGCAAGTTCTTTATTCTTGGTGAGATAGAGAGACTGCAGCCCCCCACCCCTCCCACCCCCCAAGCTCAGTGCCACTGGCTGGTCAGAACAGACAGTCTTGCTTAAAAGAAAAAAAATCCTCTTTATATTACTTAGCTTATTCATTAGCCAAGGAGAGAACAGAAAGAAGACATTACAGTTCATTTTGAGGTCATACACAGATTACGGGCGACATCTTTAATTTATGACATAGAGGAGGAGAGCAAAAACAAGAACTGCCAGGCATTCCCATTTCTAAGGAATGTGCCCTTCTAAGTAGACACACACAAACCCAATTTAAGCAGTTTCTTATTCCCTATTACATTAGTTGTAAAGAGATTACATTCTTATAACTTTAATATCTTCATAAGATTATATTTGTTTGATTAGATTAATAATCCTTATTTATTCATTCATAAATTACATTTTGTCTTATATTTTTAGAAATAAAAATCATATAGCTCTCTGCAGCATGATTAATACAAAATACAGTCATTGGTATTTTGTGAGTTAAATCCTTATAATCATCTGGGGTGGGCTGGCTCCCCCATGACCCTGTAGTTAGGATATAGCAGGTTGGATAATGGATGGATGCTTATAATCATAACAATTAATAATGTTTTTTCTGCTTTCTCAGTGTGTAAGATGCTATAAAATGACAGAGAGCCAGCAGGCCAGTCCAGATACACACCTATTCTGGGGCTGTGGGGGGCGCCGATTACAGTCCACTGGTTATTATGACGCACAAAGTACCAGAAAAGAGACCACCACAAACACCAGGACTTGTCGTTCTGTCCAAAGCCGCACTCACAGTCCCATCCTTTCCTGCCCAGTCCTTTATATGCGACTCCAATCACCATGAAGTCTCCACTGCACTCCACCTCCCAGTAACAGCGAGTCCCAGTCAGAGCCTCTGTGCACAGAACTTGAGACCACTTGTCAAATCTATCAGGATGATCAGGATATTCAGTTTTTGTCCACTCCCATGTCACCTTCTTGTTCCCTTCAGACAGATGGAGGTATCTGTTTGCCGTGTTGACGTCCAGTGTGAGGGGACAGAAGTCTGAAAGGAGAGAAAAGAAAACGAGTGAGGAAATCTGGGAGGGTGTAATGGGACTGGGGGCGGAGCACAACACAGACAATTAACAAGAACCAATCAGGAGCTGCGCTGAGGAGACAATAATAGTAAAGAGCTCATTTGATTGGACAGAATCTTTAGGGATTAAGAATAAAATCACTAAAAGACATCAAAAGACAATAAGTGAAAGGCAGGCAATTTAAACATTTGGAAGTCATTTGAGTCATCGGAAATTATGATAAACACCATAAGATCAACGTGGAGGTCAAAGTTCTAATGGAATGTCCACACTGACCGCTGGCTGAATTAAAATTACACTTTATACTGTCAAAGTAAATTGAAAGTTCATTTAATATCAATACACTGCCATAATTCACAGACACATAAATTATTTCAATATAAGTTGCCAATCTGCATTTGTTTTTTTTTTAAATCTATCTATCTATCATATAGTGCCTCTCCCATCTGTCATTGTCTCTCTCTTTCTTTCTTTAGTGTGTTTCCTGTCATCTCTTTTTATTATTTGACTGTCATTCTTATCCATGGTGACTCCCATCATCTGAGATTCCATTGTTTCCTTGTCTTTTATTTCTCCAGTTTTAGCCCAGGCAGGTGAAGTGACTTGCTCAGGTCACACAGTGGTGTCAGTACTGGGATTTGAACCCACAACCTCAGAGTTTGAACGCCAAAGTCTTCACCACCACACCACACTGCCTTCCTCCTTTTTCTATTATATGGTGCCTTAGTAGTATAAGCCAGGGGGTTTCTGTCAAACTGTCAATCAAAATGATTAATGACTTTTAAGCCCTGCCCCCTATGACGTCATACTGGAAGTCCCGTCCTGATGACGCTAGACCAGAAGTCCCGCCCCGTCGCCTCCTGATGACGTCACGTCGGAATTCCCCAGCCCCTCCATGTGACCCGGCCCCTCCCCTTTGGCTCCGCCCCCTGGCGGCGGATGGGTGATGGGACCCCAATCCCCGCCCAGACTCTGCCTTCAACCCGCCCCCGGCCCCTGATTGGTTCAGGAAACTGTCAAGGGGAATTTGATGGATGTCTGACCCCTCCTTGAAACTGCCCCGGCACCTGATTGGTTCAGGAAACTGTCAAGGGTCGTTTGATGGATGTCTGCCCCCTGCTTGAACCCGCTCCCACCCCACACCCACCTGCATGGCCAGAAAACTTTTAAGGGCCGTTTGATGGATGTCTACCCTCTCCTTGAACTCCCCACCAGCCCCCAACCACTTCCTAGCCCCCCTCTCCCGAAAAACAAGCCAGGCAGGTTACAGCCTTTACCTCGACAAGCCCAGACATGCCCAAGGTCGTCCCTGGACCAGTCCCAGCACGTTCCCATCCGTACCCTGTCAGCCTGAAGGGACTGCCTCAGCCCCAGGTGAGGCGGCACCTGACGGTCGGCCTCCCCACACTTCCCAGTCCTCTCTCCGGAGGACGCGTGCTCCCTGCTGAAAGCCCTTCTGTAAGTGAGGTATAAAAAAGCGATGCCTCTTCTTCGGTTCTATCTATGATTTTAACATGAACACGAAATTAAAATATCTATCTCATCTTGGCTTTATGACTTGCAGCTCCAGGCTTTTTTGCCCATCTCACAGACAAACTGTCATCTGGCAGAAACGGTCTGAGCCAGCCAGTGCGATCGCACCCTGTTTCAGCCCCTGCGGGTCAGGCCGTACTTGACGGCCAGCCTTCCCACACTTCCCAGCCACTTCAGAAAGGGTGGTATAAAACAGCCAAGCATTTTGTAAAGACTCTGACCAGGAAAATGGAATCTAGGCCCCAGGTCCCAACGTTCCAGCCGGGCCGAGCTACCTTATAGCCTCTCCTGCTTTGGGTAAGAACCCATGTATCTATTATTTAAAATATCTATCTCATCTTTGGTTCATCTAAATCAAGATGCCTTTTCCATCTCACAGAAAATCCTAGACAGAATCCCAGAGAGAAAGACCAAATGTCAGCATTTCTCAGTCAGCTTTTAACAGACCCCCTGCGAGCAGGCCCTGCTCTCTCTCTACATACAGAAAGGAAAGTCTGCGTGCGCATGCCGGCTCCTGAAGCCTTCAGAACGCTGACACGGGGCTGGTAAAACCCAACCCCACACCCCTAACTGCCGCGTGCCAAGCGCTCTCTCTCTGGCCGTTTCGAGCACCCATCCCCCTTGAGACCATAAAGTCATGAGCTGTGCTTCATTTTTAAAGTGAAGTTTAGGTTCCGGCAGGGATGATTGCATCCTTTAGCTGTGCAACTCATAGGATGACTCCCACGCCGCTGAGGAATTCTTTTGAGGTCCTTCTGGGAGTAAAGAAAGGCACTTTGAAGCTGCTTATGTCATTTTTTTCATCTCTTTTAAGGGAGTTTAGGATCATCCTTTATCTGGGAAACTCAAGGTCTGGCTAGAGAAAAGGATGGCTGTTTAATATTTACTGGAGATGCAGAGATTACCTTTTCAGCAGATAGATACCTGGCCGTGTAAATTGTCTGCCAAAATGTTCCATATCTGTGATTATAAATTACCGTTCAAACTTCAAAAAATTCTTTTCGTATAAAATAACACCGCGAGTAGCCCATAGGTCTTACACGTCTGCAAACCGTTAAGAAAAAAACAAGATGAATGTCTCTCAAAATGGTGCGTCTTATTGGCATTCATTGAACGTTGCTTTGTAATTTGGAATGGCTAAAATGCAATATTATCATTCTTCATACTGACTATCTTGCAGAAGCTATCGTCCCAGACGGGCACGGTAAGCATTATTAAAATAGAATTTATTTTTATTTATTTATTTATTTATTTATTTTTATAGTGCCGTGCTTCTATAGGTCTGAACTGTGAGTGAAAAGGGGGTGACTCGTATTAAAACACCCTGGGTTATTTATCTGCCTGTGTGTGTGTGTGAGTGAGAGAGTGTGTGTGAGAGTGTATGGCCTGTTGTTTTAAAGAGCGTATACTTTTTCTTTTTGTAGACGAAAATCCTTTACAGAACGAAACAGTTTCTCAAAGGGAATCCCCTGAGTTCTACAACCTCAGTAAGTGTCATTTTCAGTGTATCGAAGAAACGCAGTTTTTTTATAGTGCCGTGCTTCTATAGGTTTGAACTGGGAGTGAAAAGGGGGTGACTCGTATTAAAACGTCCTGGATTATTTATTGTGTGTGTGTGTGTGGACTGTTGTTTTAAAGAGCGTATACATTTTCTTTTTTGTAGACGAAAATCCTTTACAGAACGAAACAGTTTCTCAAAGGGAATCCCCTGAGTTCTACATCCTCAGTAAGTGTCATTTTCAGTGTATCGAAGAAACGCAGTTTTTTATAATGCCGTGCTTCTATAGGTTTGAACTGGGAGTGAAAAGGGGGTGACTCGTATTAAAACGTCCTGGGTTATTATCGGCCTGGGTGTGTGTGTGTGTGTGGACTGTTGTTTTAATGAGCGTATACGTTTTCTTTTTTTTGTAGACGAAAATCCTTTACTGAATGAAACAGTTTCTCAAAGGGAATCCCCCGAGTTGACCAATCGCAGTAAGTATCATTTTTAGTTTATCGAAGAAAAACACAGGGGTACAGACGTATCTCCAGATTTTGTGAAAAGAGGTCTTTAACTGAAAAGGGCATACTTTTATTTTCAGGTTCCCCGGGTGTTTTAACGCAGTTGTTGGATGGTTCAGAAAATCTAGCCCTCTATCGTAACTGGCAGACTCCACAAACACCACCCCCCTCTGAGATCAGCGTCGAGCATTCTCCCACACCCTCTGACAGCCGCGGACGGCATTCTCCCGTCCCCTCTGACAGCAGCGGACGGCGTTCAGTCCGCCGGGTGTCCCCTTCGCTGACAACGACTCACTCTGACCACGGATCTCGGCGTCAAAATTGTTATTCATCACGATATTCCCTCCGGCCTGAACACGAACAGAGACATCGAGAAAGACTGCAAGAGCTGACTGAAAACCTTGGCCTGTTACTGGAGCAATTTGAGAATTAGAGGCTCCTATGTACAATTCCATACCCGAAATGTGCTTACATTTGATGCATCTGTATGCTTTTTACATGGTTCTAATCCAAAATTAAAGGATAGGTTTTATATTACTTTTTTGCATGAAAAATAACATTGACTGCAAATTACTATTATTATTATTATTATTATTATACTCTGTGATCATAACTGTAACCTTTGATTAAATTTAGGTCATGCCTGAAAACGGGTCCAGCAGCAGCAGCGACAGCAGTGACAGTGACCGCAACGGCGGGAAACAGACAGTGGGTGTGAATATCCGGCAGGGCGTAAAGGTAGGAAAAGACCATCCAGTGAAAACCTGAGACTATTAAAAGAGATGTCTGATAACCTCGAATATTCTATAAAGCCCCCTAAAATCCCCACCCCTCCACGATCTCCTGAAATTGTTCAATCACCATTCCCCGTAACACACCCGATCTACAATTTTGACCTGAGTAATAATTCGCTCCAGGCTCTAAATTCTGATGAAATAGCCGTAGTTAACGCTCTGCTGGAGCTTTTGAAGAATACCTCTTCTGAGGACAGAACGTTTTCATTCCCTTCACCACAGACTCATGCCCTAGACACGAATGTAATATCCCCACAACCTTCTACCTCAGGGGTCTCACATACATTGTGTACATCAGGTACCTCAGGGCCCAGTAAGGCCCATCTTCAACACTCGCCTGTTGAGGCCTTAACAGAGTCGGGTAATTCACCCCCGCATCCTCAGACAGGATCAGGAGTGACTAATTCATCCGGGGTAAACTTGAGTCTCGAAACCAACTCTCCACAACCCTCTACCTCGCATACGGAGAATCGTTCATCTCCAGAGCCGTCAGTAAATTCTCCACAAACCTCTACCTCACATACGGAGAATCCTTCATCTCCAGAGCCGTCAGTAAGCTCTCTGCAACCCTGCACCTCTCGATTAAATAATTTGTCTATCACGGAGCGTCCAAAATTTAACAATATCGAGATTAGACACCGCTTCAGTTTTTTTGAGGCCTACACACTTGATTCATTCGCCGAAGTTTTCATCATATACACGAGACCCTTCGGCAAATTTTAGACAGTTTTACCAACACTTTGAATCCTCAGGATCTAGTGCAACTAGAATTACGTGCCGAATCTCTCAACCCCAGTGTTTTTTCCCTAACCCCGGCGGGCACGCTTTCTGTGGAGAACTTTTTCATCAAATTGAATTACTTCTCCAGAGTCACGCCACTATTTTAGCTGATTCCAGTCTGACACTAATCGTTCAGGTAGTCAGGGTTCCGGCTGGTGGTGGGGGTCCTAAGCGTAAAGCACGTACCCTTTTCAACGATATAATCATTCAAAAGAAATGGAAGTACCTATGGATCTCCTTCAATCCGGATGATCAGTGCTGTTTTGCCAGGGGTTTGCTGGCTGTATTAAATGACAGATTCAGAAACAATCAGAAATTGTGTGACCAAGAGGCTCGTCAACTGCACGTCAGGGTCGGGTTATCAACGGATCAGAAAGTAACGTTTTCAGATGTAGAAAAATTTGAGAGGCTCATGGGTATCAAAATTATCGTCTGGTACCGGGAACCGAACACTAGCGCTCTATTAAAATTTGAAGCGTCTCAGGGCCAAAAACCAAAGACGGCGTTCTTGTTTTTGCACCATGAGCATTATTACGGTATTTTGAATCTAAAAGGCTTTCTGGGATTTGACTACATCTGCGATTTCTGCTATACGGGATTTTCTAGCCCGTCACGACATCGTTGCGAGCAGCACTGCGACGTCTGTTTATCTATAGACTGTCGAGGGGTTGACGGGGAAGCTTTCGATGTTCCGATTGCCATTGTTTCTGTCGAACTCCACAAAACGCATAAATTTAATGAAAAGACGCGTCGGTCTGAAAGCCTCTGCGATACCCATAAAGTCTGCGCTCTCTGCAACCAGAAAAACATGGTGAATGCCGAGTCAAAACCTCACAAGTGTCGACCCAAACACTGCCGCGTTTGTAGAGCGGTCGTGAAAGAGTCGGATGAAAATCATCAGTGTTTTATTCAAAGATTACCGCAAAGACCGATCCATGAAAACTATGTGTTCTACGATTTTGAGTGCCGTCAAGATGACGGAACCCACATCCCCAATTACACCCACTGCATGCACTGGAACGGTCAATCGTGGAGTCAGGCCGGTGAGGACTGCGTAGCAAAGTTCTTCCACAGATATCGATGTCCAAAATATGAAGATTACACGTTCATAGCTCACAATTCTAAGGGGTATGACGGCTATTTCCTTATGAAATATCTCGTCGAGAGCGGACAAACTCCGTTTGTTACATTTCAGGGTTGTAAACTAATGTGCTTTATAGAAGAAGATTATAACTTGAGATTTATTGATTCGTTGAACTTCTTACCTATGAAATTGAGCAATATGCCCAAAGCCCTGGGATTCCAGGCTCAAAAAGGGTACTTTCCCCATTTCTTTAACACTGCTGAAAATCAAAATTACATTGAACCGTACCCCGAACCTAAATATTACGGTTTTGAGTGCATGATGAGCCAGGAAAGAGAGGAGTTTTTGTCTTGGTACGACTCGATTAAAAGCGGTACCTTCAACTTTAGACAAGAAATGGCCTACTATTGTCGAAATGACGTGGTTATTTTGAGAACGGCGTGCATGAAATTTAGAGAGGAAGTGCTAAGGATCGGTGATATTGATCCTTTTCAGTGTATGACCCTAACTTCCCTGTGCCTGTCCATGTACAGACAAAACTGCATGCCTGATAATGCAATCGGAATCATTCCGAGTGATCATTACAAAAGCACTCACAAAGCTTATTCTAATGCTTCTATTCAATGGCTAATGTTTCTTTCCGAGAAGGAAAAAATAAACATTCGGCACGCCCTGAATCACGGTGAAGTCAAGATGGGATCCTTTTATCTAGATGGTTACGCCGAAGTTCAGGGTGTCCCGACGGCCTTTGAGTTTGCTGGCTGCTTTTATCACAGATGTTCAGAGTGCTATGAGGCGCAAGCCAAACATCCTCTCATGGGGACGCCTTATGCCGAATTGTTTCGAACGTTTGACGACAAACTCAATAAATTGCATGAAACATTTAATCTGACGGTGAGAGTGCTTTGGGAACATCAATGGGAACGCATGAAAAAAGAGGACTCAAAACTTCAGGATTTCTTAAGGCGCTTTGAACCTATCAATCCCCGTGACGCCCTGTATGGAGGGTGCACCAACGCGATCAAATTATATCATAAGGCTCAAGGCGACGAGCAAATGCATTATTACGATTTTACAAGTCTGTACCCTTACGTCAACAAAACAAAAACCTACCCGATCAGCCACCCGACCTTTGTTTTTGAGGAGTTTGGTGATCTTAAGAAATACTTCGGGCAAATTAAAATCACCATGTTAGCCCCTCGCAATTTGTATTTTCCGGTCCTCCCTTTAAGAATTTGTGATAAATTGATGTTCGTTCTGTGTCGTACGTGTGCAGAAACCCAGACGTCCACCGGCCTTTGCCGTCACAATGAGCAGGAAAGGTCTTTAACAGAAACCTGGTGCAGCGTCGAGATACTCAAGGCCTTAGATAAAGGGTACAGAGTTTTAAAAATTCATGAGATATGGCATTACGAACAGAGAACCGCAGATTTAATTTCTGAGTACATCAAAATTCATCTGAAAGGCAAACAGGAGGCCTCCGGCTGGCCATCGTGGGCCCGGGACAAAGCGTCCCACCGGCGCTATGTGGATGACTATTTCTTAAAAGAAGGCGTATTATTGGAGAGTGAAAACATAGCCTTCAACCCCGCTAAGAGACAAATTCCCAAGCTACTTCTGAATTCTCTTTGGGGAAAATTTGGTCAGAAGCCTAACCAGCTGACCATGACGTTTGTTACACACACCCAAGAATTCTTCGATTACCTGTTCTCAGACGTGTATCGGGTCTCCTATTTTGGCTTTATCAGCGATGAACTCGCTCAAGTGCAGTGGAGGTATGCCGATGATAGATACGTTCTACCCGGGCCCATCAATGTGGTGATCGCTGCTTTCACCACAGCCTATGTCCACCTAGAATTGTACGAATTGTTGGATCGTTTAGGGCCAAGGATTCTGTATCATGATACAGATTCTGTTATCCTCACAGCCTCGCCTGGCCAGTACACTCCGCCGCTCGGGGACTATTTAGGTGAACTCACCAGCGAACTAGATACTGACGACTTCATAGAAGAATTTGTTTCGGGGGGTCCGAAAACGTACGCGTACAAAACGTTCAAAGGCAAGGTCTGCATGAAGGTAAAGGGCATTACTCTCAATCACGAAACGGTTCAAGCGGTAAACCTATACTCATTAATGGATCTAGTGCATAGTTTTGTAGAACACGATGTCACGAAAGAAATAACGGTTCACGGCACGCAGATTCATAGGAACAAAAAGAACCTGACGTTGCAAAATCGTCCACTCAGAAAAAGATTCAGAGTGGTGTACAACAAAAGGGTTCTCTTGCCCGATTTCACATCTCTCCCCTATGGATACTAAAGAGTGTTTTGACATTAGACTTCAGTATCCGTTCTCAAAAATAGTCTCTGGGCCCTCCTATTCGGGAAAATCGCATTATGTGAAAAAGCTTTTGGAGCGTGCAGACCATGTACTTTCTCGCTGCCCTGACAATATAGTCTGGTTTTATAGCTGCTGGCAGACTCTGTACAACGAACTGTTAGCCCAAGTTCCCAATATCAGATTTTTGGAGGGATTACCTGCCTCCTTAAGCGACGATGAACTACTGCCACCTGACCGAGTGAACTTGGTGATTGTCGACGATTTGATGGAACAGGCGAGCCATAGCCAAGAGATAGAGAGGGCCTTCACAAAATATACTCATCACCGGAATTTGTCCATCATTTACTTGGTCCAAAATTTATTTTTTCAAGGCAAGAAAAATAGAATGATAAATCTGAATGCCAATTACATCACCCTGTTTAAAAACTGGAGAGATAAGCTGCAAATTATGAATTTAGCGCGTCAAATGTACCCCGGCAGGGTGAAATTTTTCTTGGAGGCCTTTGAGGACGCTACGTGGTCCCCTTACGGTTATCTGTTGGTGGATCTGAAAGCCCAGACGCCTGATGAATTTCGTTTACGTACTGGAATGTTTCCTCCCAACTGGCCTGCGGCCTACGTTGTGAAAAGATAAAGACGGGCAATTTCCCGAGTATTTGAGAAAGAGCCGGCATGTCGTGCAGAATAAAACGAAATCTCCCTCTGCTCAAGACCCTGCATAGAGTGTCCTGTCGCTGAAGAAAAGCGCTGTTGAGCGAGGCTCTGGACGATTTCATTTACGCTCTGGCCGAAATAGCTCTCAATACTTTAAAAGGCCACGTACCCCTGACTTCCAGACAGTTCAAGTTGCTGAAGAAGCATCGTTGCTCCGTTAAAAAACTCGGCGATAAAAAACTCACAGTTAAAAAGAAAAAAGTCCTTTTAAATCAGAAAGGAGGGTTTCTCGGAGCCCTATTAAGCGCTGCCATTCCTTTCATTACTAGTTTAATAGGTTCGAGATTATAAATATGGAATACACGCGCAAGATGTACCTGGTCCCTCAACAACAAATGGCTCAATGGCATCAGAAAGCCCCAACATCCAACAACCTTTTAAGAGCTACGGAAAGTGAACTGGATAAACAAATGAAACTCATACTTGAACGCGTTGACTTGAGAGCCAATGCAAAAGTAAAACTTTATACAACCGTCTTGCAAAGATACCTGATCTTTGTGAAAAAAGCGGATAAACAATCCGGTTCTCTGATGTTATTGCTGCCTGCTGAGAGCCAGGAGGAGCCGTCTGGAGCTCTCAAAGAGGCCCCTAGTACCCCAGAAGAAAGGGTGTATGACGAAATTTTTAAAAGTGCTCCAGATAAATCAAAGAAATATACCGAAATTATTTTACAGAAAATGTCGCATCACCCTAATACGACCTACTGGAATGGCTTGGGAGAGTTTATGTTTCGTGGAGAACCGTTACCCGGTACAAATATGGTCGATCTAATGCGAAACTTAACCGCCCGTCACAACATGCCGTCCTATCGGAGACCTAGGGGGTGGAAAGAATTTATTAAGGCCCTGGCTGGTTTGAACATTCCGACCTCTGCCGTGACGAACTGCGACATGAGAGAACTTCTAGAGAGTTTCAAAACTTCTGCCCCGGATGGGGCCTCTGCCTTTGCTGCCTCTGCCTCGGTCCCTGCTGCTGCTGCTTCCGATACACCTGTGGGCAGGAAAACCAGATCTCGCAAAAAGAATGAATGGATTCATTATTGAAATGTAATTATATTTTTGTTTTTAATAAAATATTACATTGGATTACACAGGCGGTCTATTCTTTATTAAGTTAATGACAGGGCCTAGAACTTTGCATGCAGGGATGATCCTGAAAACCCCTATAAGGGTTTTTAGACAAGGTGTTGACAAATTTTTTAACCATATTATCGTTCTTGGTGACTTCATTAAAATACAGGTTCATGACCTCTTTATAAGAATGTTCTTTCTCTCTGTGATGCAGGAAAAAAATACAATGTTGTCCGCAGATGGTAGAAAACCAACTTTGAAGCTGATGGGTATGGTGAATAATGTCTTTACAGTTTCTGTTTAAAAAGCTGTATATTTCCTCAGGAAAATAGATAAAGTCTGGTGGGGCGCCGTAGGAATCAAAAAATTCTCCAGTTCCGTCTTCTCTGAGATGTATGACCAACCAGTGTTCTCCGGGTTGATTTTGACGGTGAGTATTGATGACGATCATGGACGGGAGAGCCGTGAGTATCTTTTCTGGCAGTTGGTCGCAAGCCAGCACTCTGTAAAACAGATTTTCTGTGTACGGATTACTGGACAGGAGTTTGTCGATCTGCAGGGTGTTCATGCTTTTTTTTAGTAATCATAAAGTATGTTTCTTCTCTGGTTTATTTCAATAATGTTGTCAAAGACGGCGTACACTATTAGATTCACAGTATGGGGTAGGGGCTGTCGAAAGCGGATTTCAAATCTCATGTTCCCGGTTTTCATCAAGGAGAAATGGTCTCCGCATTCTTGATCGGGCGTCAAATCAAAGGCAAAGAGGGTATACCCCTGGGAGAATTCAGAGCGTTTGATGGCTAGAGGCTGGTCTTTCAAGTGCTTTCCGGAGGCCAGCACGAGGTTGTAATATTCTCGAGCTGTGATGTCATTAGCAAAATCAAGTTGAAATGGTTTGGCGGGAATCTGCTCTCCATCCAAATACAAGGCCAGGAACTCCACCTGGTTATGCTTGAAATTGAAGGGGTTTTGGGCGTAATCTCCTGAAAAGGCATCATTATCCACCAGGCCTAGGACCACGTACTTGGGTATTTGTCCCAAGAACAGGTTCTCCTGATTGCTCACTTGGATCCCGGCTGGCATACTGAGAACTTTCATATTCACTCTTTCCACGAGGTACTTGGCATTGGCGTTGGTGAGAGCTTGGGCGTGCCCTATTTTCACCGCCACCGAAACTTTAACTTTCTTGACAAAAAGAGCGGCGGATAAAATGTTTACTTTGTAACGCTCGGCATCTCCGGACATCAGACAGAATTCATTTTTGCTCCGTACCATTTTTATTCTGCCATCCACCCCATTTAGAATTAATTTTTCTTGAAAAAATAGGTCGGAATGAATAGGCCGAGGAGTTCTACTGTTTTACCCTGGGCGTATATCCGTTTCTATTTTTGAACCCCTCATTTGGTCCGTCCAAGGCGGTGTTTTCATGTTCGTTGGCCGTGGCTTTGTAAAAAAGACCCGAAGCAAATTGAAACTTGAGAGTTTCATTGCTGTAATTTAACAATTCCTCAAAAAGGGCCCTGTACGGGTAAAGGCTGGAACTCTGTGATATTAAGCGATCTCCTAAGGTGACATCCACTTGTGAAAATAAGGCGGCTATCGGATAATTAACAAAGGCTACCCTGGCCACGGGGCCTGGATTAGTTCCGTCGGCATTGACGATTTTGCATCGGACGTGTAGAAGCGTGTTATTCAGGTCCAAGTAGTCTTCCCCATTCCCGGTAATCAGAAACTCCAACGGGGAGACCTCCGATAGAGCTGAGAGAGGGGGGACCGCGACGTAGATGCTTTTTTCTACGCTAGTCTGAGTATAGGGTACCGTAAACAAGTCCAGTTCGATTTCAGACACTCTTGAGACATTCGATGAACGAACGACATCTTGAGTTAAAAAATGTTTTTCGATTTCTTTTTTCTGCGGGCGCGGGACTTATCCTTGTGTCGGAGAGAAGAAAATGATGTAAAAGCTGAATGGCGCATCTTTTTGATGATCGGGGCAGCTCGTGATCCGGGCGGTCTCTTACGTTTAGTTTTCCTCATCACCATCAGACCCGACCCCGCTTGATTTTCTTCACTTCCTCGTGTCATCGCTCCTGACATGGCCCCTGCCACCACATCTTTGACAATATTCTTAGCGGCTGATTTAATGTGGGGTTTGACAATTTCGAATCCTCTTTTCAAGAGAGGTAAAGCTTGTCTAAACAACCCGCAAAATATTCCGCCGATCCCAGAGCCGTATATCACGGGGGCCACAGAAAACCCGGGGAAGCCATTGCCCGCTTGGGCTTCATAATAATGCACCTAGGGGCTAGGGTCCAGGTAAGATCTCATTTCTATATTAGTCGTGTATACAACTCTTACAGGGTCTGAAATGTAACTTGACAATGACATTACCAAACTGAAATGGAACCGGTTTGTTCTGATCCGTCTTTATTTCAACGGTCAAAGTATCAAACTGACTCTTGCTGACCGGAGAGTAGTGTGGCCTGTCATAGGTGATTGTGGTAATCTTATTCATCTCATCCTCAATATGTACGCATATCAAGAGAGGGACATAGCTGTCTCTGACTCTTTGGTGAGACACAATGTCACTGTAGACGTACAAGGTATGTTTTATGATATGATATGCTCTGATATCCGCGGGGTAAGGAGCTTCATTCACCAGACCTGTGTTCACGTCCGCATGAGCTCCTAAAATCCTCCCCAACTGTCCCTTGACATGCAGAGATTCATCCTTCACCGTGCTTACGACATAGAATCTTCACTCCAGAGCACTGTACCGGAATCTCATGGTGTTTTCCGGTATTGGAGTGTTGGCTGAACCGCCCTCGATGGCTTGGGGTTCTTTCGCCAACGCTTCATTCATCTTGGAGGTCACTTTCTCGAGGCTAACGTAATACCCCGATGGAATAGTATAATATTTAACTATTCACGGGGACACCACAATAAAATTATTATCCAGTTTATCTAGGGTATTCCAGGTGTGCGGATACTGAATTTCGGCCAATGCAACTTCCCAGAGGCCCTGTAGTTCAATTGGGGGCGGCTAATTTGACGGTAAATTCGGCAATGGTGTTATTAGGGAAAACATCCTGGGAAGAATTGCTGGGAAGAACGACATAAAAGCTTTTTCTCTCCATTGTGAAAACCCTGTGAATGAAATACTATTTTATATTATATATTATTATATTCTGTCTTTCTCTTTGCTCTCTCCATCTATCACATTTTTTTTCCCATCTCTTACAGTATATAGTGACTTTAATATCTCTATATTATATAGCACCTTTCACATCTGTCTCTCTACTATTTGTATCACTGACCTGCCCCCCAGTAGTTTTTGTCCCCTTCCACTTTTTAAACACAAATCCCACTTTTCAGTCAAATAAGTGTAAACTGACCCCAGTGACTGTCACCCACCATTCTTATTCCACACAGCAGACTCTTTCTTTGTATTTCACCTTCACAGATTATTTGAAACAATAAATCAAATTCCGATGGCTCACACAAAGTGATTCAGACCCTCACCTCATGTTCTGTCGCTCATTATTTGGAGGTAATAACTGCCATCAAGCCCTTCCTGTGGCTCTGGATGAGTCTTCTACTCACTGCCCACACAGCCCACTCTTCTTGATGTCTGATGGCCTTTTTCTCCCAGCTGTGATGTTCAGCTCTGTCCATGGATGTTGACTTGGATTCAGTTCG
Organism: Polypterus senegalus; assembly: GCF_016835505.1. Taxonomy (NCBI): domain Eukaryota; kingdom Metazoa; phylum Chordata; class Cladistia; order Polypteriformes; family Polypteridae; genus Polypterus; species Polypterus senegalus. The sequence goes on along the minus strand of NC_053157.1, from coordinate 250,397,337 downwards.
GGGCTCATAGCAGACACTTCACAACATTCCAATGTCTTCTTTTCTCCCATTCTTGGTCCTCTTAGCTTTTTTGTCCTTTGATCTCAGAGGTCCTCCTGAGCCTCTCTTGATGTTTTCTTGTTTTATCTCCTCCATTTAAACTCTCCTTCTGTTCAATCAGAGGTCAGCTTTACTCTGGTGGTCTCATCAGGGAGGTGGACTACAGTCCTGCATACCCTCAAACATCTTGAGAATATTAGTAGCTGTGCTCACTGGAACATGAAGCTCTTTGAAGGCAGTCTTGTAGTCTTCACCTTGACCACCCTTGGCTGTGACCTTCGCCATCTCCTCCTCTTCTCTTGTCCTTGTTCAGTGTGAGGCACACAATGACACAACACAGCAGAGTGAGGACTTGACTGAGTGACTGAAGGCCCTGGTGACACTCATTAGAGGAATCAGTCAGCTTGAGATGGCACAACAGTCCAGTGAGGTCTTTGAACTTCTCAGGACCCCCAATAATTTACTCTGCCATTTTCATTTGTTTTAATGGTTAAAATTTGTGAATTCGAGAACTCAAAGCAAAGTGTCTGCTCTGTGGAGTAAAGAATGGAGGATGACGAGGACTTTTGTCAGCTTTAATTTATGTCACATACAACTGTGCTTCATTCTTAAACTAATACTGTGTCTGCATATACAGCCGTGTGATAAAGTAAGTGCACCACATGACGTGGATTTTATTTTTTCCTTTTTAAACATTTATGGACATATCAGGACTCGGGTTCAACAGACAGCTTTGGTGATTCACTGCCTGCGTCTCCCTATTCCATAATGCACCAGTCACAGGACCCCCATCACTCTCAGCCACAACACTCAGACTTTCATATCCTAAGACTGTCCTGGTCTATTAAAACTGAAATGATTTTTATTGTGGTGATCCATTCAGTCAAAGCACAAACTCAAATTTTAAAAAGTCATCTCTGCTCAGAGGTTCAGGAGGCAGGAGGGTGAAAACTGGACCTTCATGAGCTGAAAATAAAAAGAAAAGAGAAAAGGAATGGAAACTGTGAAGATGGTATGGTGGGATCTTAGTTTAGTTCTTAAACACATTTATAAAATGTGTTGAGGTAGAATAGAACAAGTATGAAATTAATAAGAAATTAGGCAAAACGTAATTTAGAATATTCTGTCAGACGTGCACAAATGATACAAAGGCTTATCTGATTATAATTCCATGCTGAAGAAAGGGCTGACGTCACCTCCGGGCCATTGTCCCTTGTCCCTATCCCTTTTTGTCCGTGTTCTTCTTAATGGGCGCTGCCACCATTTTGTACCATAATGTAATTTTTTTGAGCTTACCATTTAACCAACTGTTTTTTATCTTTTTACATCAATTTATATGGAATTTGCTTCTTAAGGTGCTCCAAATCTTTATCTTCACTTGATCCTTATTTACAATTCATATTAAAAATAAGTTTTCACATAATCAGAACATATTCGGGCCCCTTCACTTTTTTAATTTGCCATTTTTGCTCATCAATCTGCACTCAGTAACCCATAATGACAAAGTCAGCACAAGTTCTCAGAAAGGTCTGCAAATGTATTACAAATCTAAACTGAAACTTCTCCTTCCCTGAGGTATTCAGGCACTTAATTCAGGTGTTTGTGGAAGCCCCTTTGGTGGTCTTCATGACTCAGTGTCACTACCAGCTTTGCACTCCTGGGTTTGGCCAGTTGACCCCATTCTTCCTGGCAGAACCTCCCAAACTCCATTAGAATTTTCTGTGAACTGCTATCTTCAGATTTATCCACACATATCCCAAACTTCTTGATGCTGCTGTGCTCCTGGGAACACTCAAAGTTTTACAAATGGCTTTATCCCCTTGCTCTGATCTTTGCCCCAACACAATTTGATGACGGGGGTCTACAGAGGGTCCCTTGAATTCCATTGTTTGTTTTTTGCCCTGACATACAATGTCATAAATATACTGTATTTGATACATATTGACAAGCAGGTACAGTTTGTTGACATCTTCAGGGCTCTGTCTAGTTAAGAAATCCCACCCTGAGTCTAGAGGGTGCTGCTCCTGCTTATGTCATCACTTCAGTGAGTTCACAGACCACAAGATGAGTGACGTCACTTCCACAGCCCGTTAATTAAGCTCCGCCTCTTCTGGGGCACCACTATAAAATGTCAACAGAAGGGGGTGTTCATTACAGATCTGTGACTGAGGAAGACGGAGCTCCAACCCACAAGTAACTTGACAGCCTTTGATTGCAGCAGAAGCCATCATTGTGCTCCATCTTTGTGCTTTTTACGGTTCACCGACAAAAGCGCGATAGACATATGCGCCCCAACAAAACCGCAAAGGACAAATGAGCGCCGACAAACCTGCTAACTGGTTTTCGACAAATGCACGCCGACAAAAATCATAATGACAGAATCGCGAGAGAGGCCAAGAGAGTGGGACGCGTATGTGCGCATTATGTACACATTATGTGCTAGGTTATAACTGTTAGAACTGCTGATGGCATGCCGCGAACAAATAACTCAGTCGAAGGTTGGCATAACGCGTCGTATACAAAGCAGAATTACCAGCAGTCAGGCAGCCAGCAACTCTAAATACGCTCAACTATCAAGACGTCTTGCTGCAATTCTTCCTACATATGCAGGGCATGAACTTAAGGACTATCTGCGTACCGTGCTGATGGCATGCCGCGTCTCATAATATTGACTTCTAAAATAAACATTATTATATATGCTTTAAACTAGTAATTCATATTTAATGAAACTTTCTCGATTTTGTCGGCGCGATTTTGACGCCGCGATTTAATCGGCGCTATTTTGTCGACAATCATATGTCTATCGCGCAAATGTCGGGTCACACTTTTTACTTTGTCTTCATCATTAAACAGGGTATTTCAGGGTGGTACCCAAACTCTTTTTACCCACTCTCTCTTCTTATTTTCACACTACATTTATCCAGTAGGGCGGCACAGTGGTGCATTGGTAGTGCTGCTACCTGACAGTAAGAAGACCAGGGTTCACAGTCGTGGTCCACCCTGCATGGAGTTTGCATGTTCTCCCTGTCTGTGTGGGTTTCCTCCAGCTGTCCAGTTTCCTCCCACAATCCACAGACATGCAGGTTAGGTGAACTGGTGACACTAAATTGGCCCTAGTGTGTGTGCCAGGGGTGTGTGTGTGTATGTGTGTATGTGTGGGTGTTTGTCTTTTGATGGGCTGGCACGTTGTTCCTGTCTTGCACTGTACGCTAGCTGGGATAGGCACCAGCAGACCACCAACACTCTCCTCAGGACTAAGCAAGTTTGAAAATGACAGACTGACATATATACGTCTGTTGTGGTGGATGGCCAGGATGGACTTTGTGCCCTGGCCTGCTTGAATTGACCTTGAGTTTAAACAAATCATTATCTTTATGCGTAAACATAAGTCATTTTTAATTTGTGAAGTGCGCTTTACCTTTGAACTTGTCACTGTGCTCTGAGGCTGCACTCAGTCAAATGTTCAGGTGGTCCTCAAGCCATCAGAGTTCTGCCACAGTCCTGAAATTAACTTATCTTCACCACCAAAATATATCAAATAAAATTATTTTGGTGTGTAAAATCCTTTTAAATGTCAGATGGAAGACACGACTTCTGAGCAAACAACAGCAGGCATATAAAACATGAGAGCCCAGGGGGAGCACAGCTGAAAATGGATGAACGTGAACTTTTAATGTGGACTCCATCCAGCAGAATGTAATGGACACCGAAGACAGCAGGAGCAGATTGAGATGTTCTGATATTATAAAGCACTGATGCTGAGCTCAATTTGATTCAATTAACGTCTTCTCTGTTCTCAAATAAACAATTAAGTTGGGATCTGAGCCGGCTTAGCCATTTAAAACACATTTCTGTTCATTGAACTAAAAGTGAGGAAAGCAAAGGAAATAAAAAGAGTCCCAAAATCAAAAATCAATCATTTCTCGTTCAGTATGCACTGCCTACTCATGTGCCCACCTCCAACTCATCACTTGAGTCGCCGTCTTTACACAGTCCAGATGTACCTCTGACTGACATAGACTTTTCATTGTTCTGTGCAGTTTTGGCTGCTTTTGTATATATAATCCACCAAGACACCCAACCAGCGAGGTGGGAGGGGGGTGTGTACAAAGGGTTGGGACACAACCAGTGGGAGCGTATGAGTCTCACTTAGTGGGAATTCCACGGTTTGAGGCCCGAATGGGGTTCAACGGCTTACCCAAGCTGGGTAGACACACGCTCAATCTCATGCATAGTTATTTATTGAATGCTAAACACTTCTGGAAAGACACGGTTGTCTAAAACGGGTTGGTGTGAGAATACAACATTAAGCGAACGAAAAGATGGAACTCTGAAGAGAGCAAAATACAACACAATAGTGAACCCGCGACAAATGCCGCATAATTATTTATTGATGGTTGAACACTTCTGGAAAGACACAGTTGTCTAAAAAGGGAGGGTTTGAGGATACAACAGAAAGTGAATGAAAAGATGGAACTGTAGACTTTTCATTGCTCTGTGCGGTTTTGGCTGCCTTTCTATATATAATCCACCAAGACACTAGACCACGGTAATAGCGAGGTGGGAGGTGGGTGTGAACAAAGAGCAGGAGCATCTAAGAAGACGCATGTTTGTCGCGGATGCGAATTGCTGTATGTAACGTGTAAAACAGTTTGCTATGGTGCACGCAGTTGTGCGTCGTAACCGAAAACTAGGTTTTTAAAGACTGCTTACTTAATTGTGTTTTAACCTCAGTTGTAAAGGAATGTTTTAAGGACACCATGGGATACCCCTCGGTTTTGGCTGCTTTTCTATATATAATCCACCAAGATACCCAACCACGGTAGGAGAGGGGTGTGCACAAAGGGTAGGGACGTAATGAATAGGGGCGTATGAGTCACACTTAGTGGGAATTCCATGGCTTGCAGCCCGAATGGGGTTCAACAGCTTACCCACGCCTCTCTGCACCTGGTGGACACACGGTCAATCTCATGCATAATTATTTATTGAATGCTAAACACTTCTGGAAAGACACGGATGTCTAAAACGGGTTGGTGTGAGAATACAACAGTAAGTGAATGAAAAGAGATGGAACTCTGGAGAGAGCAAAATACAACATAATAGTGAACCTGCGGCATAACAAACGCCGTGTGGCCCAGATGTGCATGTGGACTCTTACCACAGACGAAAGGGACTAACTGGGTGGTCGGTGAGTTTTTGCGTCCGGGCAAATGGGCAGGCAGTGTGAATGCCTAGAGAGCGAGGGTAGACACCGGCCGGTGAAAAAGGAGTGTTGGTGGGCAGGGAAACGTCTTCCGTGTTCCAGCAGGAGCATCTAAGACGACGAATGTTTGTCGCGGATGCGAATAGCTGTATGTAGCGTGTAAAACAGTTTGCTATGGTGCACGCGGTCGTGCGTCGTAACCGAAAAGTCGTTTTTTAAAGACTGCTTACTTCATTGTGCTTTAACCTCAGTGGTAAAGGATTGTTTTAAGGATCCCATGGGATACCCCTTGCAAACCGTTTCACACGCTGCATATGGCGATTCACCTCCGCGAGAAACATGCCTCTATGAACAGCCAACGTAGCTCAGAGGTGCATGACATGCACATGACATTAACCTGACCTGCACTGCATGTGGCCTCTACGACAGACGAATATAAATGACGCCATTTTTTCTGTGTTGTCGTGTCCGAGTTGGTGGGCGTGGCCATGCGAGTTGTCATCGTATCCAATGGTCTTGGAGTTGGTGGCCGTGGATCCTTCCTGCGTGCGCCATAGGTGTCTCACTTGTCGGCGGCTTAGTGAATCCACGCCCCTTTCCATGGTTGTCTTGCCTTAATGAATTATATATATAGATAATATTTCAACTTAACATTCCAAAACATCTGATTAAAAGCAAATGTTTATTTTGAGAATCTGTTATAACTCAGCTAGTCACAGTGAAAGGCGCTATACAGAGAAAAATCCTTAACAGCAATGGCTTACAGTTTATTGTTAAAGAGTCGGTCATCTTCATGCATCTCACCTCTTAATGTCCTCTTATTGTCACTCTGGTCCTCCTCATGGACTTCATTAACAAACTCAATGTCACCAGACAATCACACTTACCTGATGGAGTCCTTGTCATGATGACCCACCGGCTGATCATCTCCAGACTCTTTTTCAGACCTGACAGCTCCTTTCTCAGGTCCTTAGATGAGATATAGCGATGACATTGAAGCTCAGTGTCCTTCCATTCCTTCCTTCCAATGTCCTTCCATCAGTAGGAAGGACACAGCGAGATGAGAAAGTCTGCATCAGGAGAGAAGAGGGGACAGGATTTCAGAAAGGAGACTTTAAAAAGTAAGTAATGCCGATAAGAGGGGGCTCTTCTGAATTAAGGATCAGAGTGGTGGGCAGTCAGCATGGGTTTAGATGGTGAGAACACCTGTCATTGACTTGTTGGTTATTTATGAAAGAATATTTGGTGGAATGTAATGGAGTATCAGAGATTATCAACCTTAACCTTCACATAGAACATGAGATGCGAGTCAAGATAAAAGGATTGAGGCGTCAGGTGGGTGCAGAATTGACTTGGCACACAAAACAAGGCATTGAGATTTTTATGGTTCTGAGACAAAGTTAATTTAACTAAATGTAAAGACTAACACATTTAGGGAGAAAGGTCATAAATATGATTATGCAATTGAAGGTCTGCAGCTCAGAAGTGAGGAATTATTGTGAGCCTATGTGTCCTCATCATCATCTTTAACAACATAAAGTAGAGAAATCTAAGTGGACGCTGAGTTATGTAATGCACACCATTTGTGGAGTGTAAATCAAGAAGAGAATCTCCATAACGTGTGCGAAACACCGTCGACATCAGGACTATTGTGTGTAGTGAGAGATAAAAGCAGACAAGAAAAATGAGAGATGAGAGATGAGACTGAACTGTGGGGTCTGAGCTGTGAGGAAATGCTGAAGGATTTGAATCTCATCAGTTTAAGGATGGAGACACCAGAACGTGGCCTGGCAGAATAGTTTTCACCATCTTTTATTAGATGTCATTTATTAAATTTCATGAAAATTAATTTTGTCACAAAAACACCTGCAGATTAATCTGCCTGTCATGCTCATGGAGGTAGGAACTTTAAGATTGTAAACAGAACACTGAAAATGTTAAGAAAATGTGAAAAGACAATCTGTGCTGAACTGAATGGCCCGTTCTTGGTGTGCTGTAAAAATTCCTCAGATCTTTTCAATTTCACTCTAAATGTTCTCAGGTCCCACACACCCCAGTCTGATCAGACTCCCTGTAAAGTGTCACTCTCACCTGCAAGAAGTGGAGATGGTCCTTGGTCTCTGAAAGCTCCTTCAGCTCAGCTTCTCTCCTCTTCAGCTCCTCAATCTCCTTCTCCAGTTGCTCCACGACTCCTTCAGCCTTCTCCGTTCCTTTCTTTTCTTGTTCTCTGATCCTCTCAGTCAGTTTCCTGTGGTCTTCCTCAATGCACCGTATCAGAGCAGTGAAGCTCTTCTTATTTTCATCCATCTCTCTTTGCACTGACATCTGATTGGGTAGAAGAAAGATTTAAAACTGAGTCACCTAATAAGAACCACCAATCTTAAGATACATTTGTTGGTATGTTGATCTTATGAAGGACAGTTTGAATTATTTGGAGTGATTGGTGGTAGTTTATACACAGAATGGAGAGAAGCTAAAGACCACCTCCCAGACAATATGTGCCCCCCACTATGCCGGGTATTATCTTTTCTCTGCTGATGCTCCTACTAAGGCACCTGCAGGACTTTATGGAGTAGGGAGTCCTGTGTATTCAGCAGGGGGTGCTCTTTGTCCCATGGGATGTGTCCTTTTTTTGATGCAAAACAAACAAATGTGCATGGATAAAATTTATACCAGCCCAGAAGCCTCAGTCTGTGTTATCAACATGAACTCAAAGTGCTTCAAACTAGAATGTGGGAGTCAACAAGGGTGCCCTCTATCACCACTGCTTTTTGCACTAGCCATTAAGCTACTGGCTTATCATTTTCAAAAACATCAAAGATAAAGGGGATTATTAGAGAAAGAGTTGAACAGAAAATATCAGTGCATCTCAACAACATATAAAACATCTTAAAGAAGCTCCCCTTCAATGATCCTGGGTGTGCTGGGAAATTAACTTTTCAATCCATATCTCAGAAACGGAGTGGAAGGCAGCCATACATAGAATACACACCAGCTCCATATGAACAAAGCATTCAATCATGCAACTTAAACACTTTCGTCAATCATCGATCATTTATCTCATTTAAAATTGTCCAAAATGTGTCCAGGACCTTATTCAACCTATCAGTGTGACAATAGAGCTCCAGCATAACTGGCCACATGTTTAGGGAGAGGAACAAATTAACAACATTCTGGAGAAAAATCTTTGAATGGCCAATCATCGGGGTCACAATCACTAATAACACATTTAACAGCTGTGTTTGGCGGTCTCCCTAAAGTGGAGAAGGACACATTGACTGTAATTGCCTTTACCACATGATGAGCTCGTAGACTTGTGGAGGAATCTCAGCCCGCCTGTTATAAGTCAGTGGGTCACCGGTGTTCTGCACAATTTGAAATTGGACAACATCAAACGTTAGAGGATATGTTCAGTTTTTAATTAAAATGTTTTTAAATATTCTGTTGAATTGTGTTTTGTTAAGTTTTCTCCCTATTTTTCTCTGCTCCTACTTTCTATTTCAAGTTTATTTTTTATTTTTTGAATTCCACTAACACATTTCACAACACATTTGTTTGACATTTCATGACACAAAGACAGACAGATAGATAGATCGATACTTTATTAATCCCAAGGGGAAATTCACATAATCCAGCAGCAGCATACTGATACAAAAAAAAAAAAATTAAATTAAAGAGTAATAAAAATGCAGGTAAAAACTGACAATAACTTTGAATAATGTTAACGTTTACACCCTTGGGGTGGAATTGAAGAGTCACATAGTGTGGGGTCTTCTCAGTCTGTCAGTGGAGCAGGATGGTGACAGCAGTCTGTCGCTGAAGTTGCTCCACTGTCTGGAGATGATCCTATTCAGTGGATGCAGTGGATGGTCCATGACTGGCAGGAGCCTGCTCAGCGCCCTTTGCTCTGCCACAGATGCTAAACTGTCCAGCTTCATTCCTACAATAGAGCCTGCCTTCCTCATCAGTTTGTCCAGGCGTGAGGCGTCCTTCTTCATTATGCTGTCTACCCAGCACACCACCGCGTAGAAGAGGGCACTCGCCACAAACGTCTAGTAGAACATCCATGAGGGGCCTGGGCCTCCTAAAATCCACCACCAGCTCCTTGGTTTTGCTGGTGTTCAGGTGTAAGTGGTTTGAGTCGCACCATTTAAGAATGTCTTTGAATACTTCCTGTACTCCTCCTCCTGCCCACTCCTGATGAAGCCCACAATTGCAGTGTCATCAGCGAACTTTTGCACGTGGCAGGACTCCGAGTCGTATTGGAAGTCTGATGTATATAGATTGAACAGGACCGGAGAAAGTACAGTCCCCTGCGGCGCTCCTGTGTTGCTGACCACAATGTCAGACCTGCAGTTCCCGAGACGCACATACTGAGGTCTGTCTGTAAGATAGTCCATGATCCATGCCACCAGGTTTGAATCTACTCCCATCTCTGTCAGCTTGTCCCTAAGGAGCAGAGGTTGGATGATGTTGAAGGCGCTAGAGAAGTCCAGAAACATAATTTTTACAGCACCACAGTCTCTGTCCAAGTGGGAGAGGGATCAGTGTAGCATATAGATGATGGCATCCTCCGCTCCCACCTTCTCCTGGTATGCGAACTGCAGAGGGTTGAGGGTGTGGCGGACCTGTGGCCTCAGGTGGTGAAGCAGCAGCTGCTCCATGGTCTTCATCACATGTGGCGACAGGCCGGAAGTCGTTCAGCTCACTAGGACGTGGTAGCTTTGGGACTGGGGTGATGCAAGATGTTTTCCAAAGCCTCAGATGTGTTCCAGGCTCAGGTTGAAGATGCGCTGTGAAGGACTCCCCAGTTGCAATGCACAGGCCTTCAGCAGTCGTGGCGATGCTCCTTCTGGACCCCCTGCTTTGCTGGCACGAAGTCTCCTAAGCTTTCTCCTTACCTGGGCTGCTGTAATTGTGGGTGGGGATGTCTCTCCTATGCTGGTATCAGCAGAAGGATGGGTGGAGGATGCAGTACTCTGAAGTGAGAGTGGGTTATGGTGGTCAAACCTGTTGAAGAAGTTGTTCATTTGGTTTGCTCTCTCCACGTCTCTCTCGATGGTGGCACCCCGCTCCGAGCTGCAGCCAGTGATGATCTTCATCCCATCCCACACTTCCTTCATGCTGTTATTCTGCAACTTCTGCTCCAGCTTTCTCATGTACTGCCCTGAGCTGGACTCTGAGTTCCTTCTGCATGCGCTTGAGCTCATGCTGATCACCGCCTTTAAAAGCCCTTTTCTTCTGGTTTAAAAGGCCCTTGATGTCACTTGTAATCCATGGCTTGTTCTTAGCATAGCAGCATACTGCTCTTACTGGAACTACAATGCCCATACAGAAGTTGATCTAATCAGTAGTGCAGTCAACAACCTCTTCAATGTTCTCACTATGTGACCCCTGCAGGATGTCCCAGTCTGTAGTTCCAGTCTCTCAGAGTCAGCTCTGCCTCAGGGGCCACTTCCTAAATGAGCGTGTAGTTGTAAGTAGCGCCCTCACTCTTGGTTTGTAGTGAGGCTGAAGCAGAACCAGGTTATGATCTGCTTTTCCAAGCGCAGGCAGCGAGGTGGCGCTGTATGCATCTTTAACGTTTGCATACAGTTGGTCGATAGTCCTATTTCCCTGGGTGTTACAATCCACATACTGGGAGAAGGCAGGTAATGTTTTGTCCAGCGTCACTTGGTTAAAGTCTCCAGAGATTAGCACCAGTGCCTCGGGGTGCTGTGTTTGTAGTTTAGCAACTACAGAATGGATGGTGTCACCCGCTATCTCCGCGTTCGCTCGAGGGGGGATGTAAACAATGACAACAAAGATGTGTCCAAACTTTCTGGGCAAGTAATAGGGACAAAAACTTACGGCCAACAGTTCAATGTCCCTGCAGCAAGTGGAGATTTTAACGTTTACATGTCCTGAGTTGCACCATCTTGTATTGACATAGAGAGCGAGTCATCCTCCTTTCTTCTTCCCGCCGGTACTTGCGTCTCTGTCCGCTCTAACTTTGCTAAACCCGGGTAGCTCCACGTTAGCATCTGGAATGGTTGTTGTTAGCCACGTTTCACTAAAACACAGCAAACTGCATTCTCTGTAGGTTCTGACATTTTTCACCAGCACAGCCAGTTCGTCGGTCTTATTTGGTAGTGAGTTCACATTTCTCAGGATCACAGAAGGCACCGAAGGTTTGTAACGCCACTTTCTCGCTAAACTCGTGGCTTTTATCTTAACACCGGCTCTGCTGCCCCGATACCGCCTTCTTACCTCGTCGGATAAATAGGGAACCACACTGGCGTGGGCATTTGTTCTCAGCGCTTGAAGTTGACTACTTGAATAGACAAGTCTTAGCGTGTAAAAATCCATGTCCAAGTAGTAAAAGTAGTAAAAAGTGTCCAGGGAATGAGTCCACATAAATGAAAGTGATTGTAGTAAATAGTGAAATAGAGAAAAATAGAGAAAAAGGTAGAAAGATAAAGTCATACAGGGAGCTGCTGGAATGGCTGCCACTCACGTTGCCTGAGTCACAGAAAAAAAGAAAGGTTTAATTTAATTGATGCAAGATTGAGTTTGGGCTTGAAGAGTACGTCAAATACAGAAGACAGTTTGAAGGCACACTGGTGTGTGAGTTCATTCTTAATGTTTAGAAGACATCACATCGACAAACTGGGAAATGTGAAGTTCACACAACACCAAAATTATAAAAAACAAATAGGAGTGTGTAAGTAAAGAAACTGGTGAAAGGCCAGGAGGACTTAAACACGTAATGTCAGTAATTGGAGGATCTACAAGGCAATTTGATATCCTCTTTGTCTGCTGCCTTGTCAAGATGCTACCCTGACAGTCAAATCAGGCCAGATATCTCCACACCACATGCTAATTCATTCTTCCATATGTGACTGGAGCCCTCAGCTCAAATCTGTTTGTAAAGACTGCACAGCTCAGTCAGATGAGAGGCAACAGCCAACAACTCAGAGCGGCCATCGCCACACCAGAATCAGCCCGTCACTGTGACAGACTTCAAGTCAGAATTGTCCCGATTCCCTCTGCACCACTGGACACTGCAGATCTCACATTCTCATCTTTCATTCTCAAAATGTGGTGTCTTAGGAACAGAGGAACGTGAATTAGAAACAGAGAGAGATAAGAAAGTGATAGAAATAGAGAAAAATGGAGTGGAAAAAGACAAGAGGACAGAGAAAGGAGAAAATAACATCAAGTGAGATGAATGAAAGTGGGCCAGCACTTGTGTGACACAGTGACACACACACAGTTACACCAAGGAGAGGACATGAAGTGTCACAGATACTCGTCAGGACCACCAAATCACCAAAGAACACAAACTCACCTGTAAAAACTCCTCAGAGCTCAGAGGTTCAAACGACTGCAGGAGGACATTTGGAGTTTCAGGACCTGCACATGAAAAGAACAGAATGGGGACAGTGAAGACGGCATTTGGTGACATCAGTCCAATCATTAGGCATTAATTACTAGAACAGGACAGTTCAAATGTGACACAAACTGATGAGCAGCAACCTGCAGAAGCCCAGTAAAGCACCACTCAGTGCCCACCATACCCACTGGCACATCTTGTCAGCACGCTGGGCTCTCTGGTGTTTAAAGACTTTTGGTAGACTCATCAACTCTCACTTTATGTCTCGGCTGTTCTTCTTCACCACAGACAGTCTTCAGGTCCTATCAGTCAGAGATGTCGGCCATGAAGAGTTCAGCTGCAGAGCCCACCAAGAATGAGCAGAACACAATGTGCTGAGTGTCTTTAAAGGCTTTAGTCATCCTGTGCCTGGGGGTCTTCATATTTCTATCTCTCTGTGACTTTGTGTCCAAGCACAACCTTTCACAGAGTCTGACTCTCCAGAGGCTTCAGTCCTACATGAAGAGAAGAGCTGCAGGGTCACATTGTCTGACATTGGGGTCTTTTCACAGGGGAGGCCTTATAAGAAGCCATCAGCTCTTTGGTGAGGTGCCCTGTTGGTCACTTTACATCAGGGGTATCCAACTCTGGTCCTCAGGGGGCTACTGTGGCTGCAGGTTTTCATTCTAACCATCATCTTCATCACTCACCAATGTCTGCTGCTCATTGACTTCTTTTCACTTTATTTCAGTCTCCTTGTGTTTTAGAACACAATGGTAGTGTTGGAGTCTCACAATATGGAGATCACAGGATTTGCATTCGGGGGTCCTCTCTGAGTGACATATTATAAGAATTTTTGTTTTTGTTTTTTCATTTAACAAAATATGGACCAATGGTGACCAACGAGAGCTATCGAGGGGGGCTGGGTCGCCATAGCCGGTGTCTCATTCTGTGTTAGTAAAATGCTTGCTTATCGTATTCTACATTCTGCCTGTTGGCATTAGTTATATATTTTTTGACATCAGACACTGAAAGCCAATGATGAACCCTTCTCTTCATTGTCAATCTGTAGCAGTGAAAGATAAAAGTAATTAAATTTAAACAGACATCATTGAAGTTGATCGTGAGTTTGTGTAACATTAATAAAACTGGCCAGCAGATGTCAGTAGAGAGGTGAGTGTGAAATGCTTTGAACCTTCGACTTGATTTCTGACACAGTTCCTTCAAATGTTTTGATGCTTGGTGAGGCTTCACTCTGTTCATCACTAACTCCCTGAACCTGCGCAGAGCTGACAGAAGCCTCTGTGGATCAGAAGGAAGTCTCCTGAATCAAGGAGTTCCTCTCACAGCAGCACCCCCAGGTGGCACCCAAGGTCCCTGACAAGATTGTCCCTCAGGACTACGACTCCCATATATCCCTGCAGGTGTCCTTACTGGGTTCACACCAGTGGAGCACTGCCATCTATTATACTAGGGAAGGAACTGTTCTTGATACTCCACTTCCTCCATTCCATCCATTAATCTCTTCCTTTCACAAAGGATATCGATTCAGCCCCTTCCTGGCCAGGCTCTTCCTCCTATGCAGCACTCACACCTTTTACATGAAAGACCACATAAACTTTGACCCCTTTGATTCAGCTGTTCTTCCATCGTTATGTGAGGATTTTCTGTGCAATAGTAGACACAGTTGTGCTGATTTACAGCACCTGAAACTTTAAATTGAGCTTTGTCGGTACTCGGAATTTTATCAGTGATGCCATTGTCTTGTCTTTCTTCATTCATAGTGTCACAGGTGGCTGGGTGCGGTTGGCAATCAGCCACCTATTTAAGGAGCCGCCGCGCTGCAATCAAGGCTGGAGTCGGGTGAGGAGGAGGACGAGGTTGTGGCAGAGGACGCGAGGAGAGGCCCAAATGTTTGTGTGTGAAAACAGTGGTTATTGACTTTGGGGAACTGGGGGTTTGGTGGCGGTGCACTTGACTTTTGTAATATACTATAAATAAACGTGGGGTGATGATTTAAACGGTGTCAGCCTGTGTGTGTCCGGGCCGTCATATTTCACAGTAGCGTAGTCGGCAGGATGCTCCACCTGGGTCGAGGTGGGGACCTGTATTCCTGATAAAGTCTGTGAAAGGCCCGGCACAACAGGGGAACCCACCCACGTGCCACAGGGGCGGTGTGCACCCAACCCCGCAGCAACGAAGTGTAGCATGGACCAGGGGAGGTCCCATGGTGGACTTTGTAATGAAGGGGCAGCTCACTGACGTGGGGCCCAGGAAGGAGGCTGCCGAAAAGGTGAGGCTGTGGCTGTGGAAGCCGCAGCAGCAGTGGAGCTGCCCGGAGAGACGCTCTTCTGTAAGAGAGAGAGCGCCGATCAAAAGTTGCAGGGAAAGGCCCACAGAGAGCAGTTGGTAGGTGGAACTACTCACAAGGTAAGCCCACCACCGGCTGCTTCTCTCTCCTTGGTGGTGATTTTACAGGAGCTAAAAGAAGAACTGTACCGTGTGTTGTCGCCGCCAGCCGAGCGATGTGCCCTCCGGGCAGAGACGCTGGACTCAGGAGGGATGGCAGTGGTGTCGGGTCGAGAGCCGCAGGCAAGAGAGGATCGGTGCACTGCAGGAGCTCCTGGACGGAGAGGCACATCAGGGAAGGTAAGTGAGACCGACCCCGTAAAGCTCCAGATGCCAGCGGGGCTGGGTCTGCCCTCTTACAATGGGCAGATCCTAACCGCTGCAGCGTCCCACATTAAGCAGAGGAAGCGGCTTGGGGAAGCCAGTTCCTCCGACATGGGAGGACGTGCCGCTGGGTGCGCATGTCCCGCGAAGGGCCGTTCTCAGCGGAGGCAGAGGAAAACCCCGCAGCGTGGGAGGTGGACAAGACGCCTAAGCCCACTAGTGGTTCCATGGCGGGGACTGCGGACTTGCCGTATGGGGAAGCCGAAAAAGGGAGCATCAGGGGGCCGATCAGAATGGAGAACGTTGGCCAAGCTGAGAAGACGAGCTGAGAGGCTGCGTCAGGGCAACGTCCCTGCCCCTTGTTTTTTTGTTTTATTTACAGGGTTGGGCCCTAGGCTGCAATGTGTCGGCTGGGCCGAGGCGTTTTCGTCCTCGCGGAATGGTCCGCTGGTCCCGGGAGGTCCTAGCTAGCGGGGGAGTACTGTCACAGGTGCCTGGGTGCGGTCGGCAATCAGCTGCCTATTTAAGGAGCCACCGCCCTGCAATCAAGGCTGGAGTCGGGTGAGGAGGAGGACAAGGTCGTGGCAGAGGAGGTGAGGAGAGGCCCGAGTGTTTGTGTGTGAAGACAGTGGTTATTGACTTTGGGGAACTGGGGGTTTGGTGGCGGTGCACTTGACTTTTGTAATATACTTTAAATAAACGTGGGGTGATGATTGAAACGGTGTCCGCCTGTGTGTGTCCGGGCCATCATATTTCACAATAGCTATTTTGCAGAATTGTAAATGATGATCATGCTCTTCCTCTAATAACCCATGAATCAATCTCGGTCGATACATTTTCAGACCTAAACATTGCATTAGACGACTCAAAGATCTGCAAGAAATGTCTAATTCAGAAGAAACACTTTTAATTTTTTTTGAGGCTCTTCATAAATGTCTGACTCACTGACATGTCACTTTCCTGGCTGGTAACGCTAACCGTCCAACCACTTTTACCAACATAAGGACTTAAAACCAATCAAAACATAAATATAGTTGATAAATCAATAACATTAAAATTAAACTCTACGTCTATTTATTTATTAGTCCAGCATTGTGGTGCAGTGGTTACCACACCTTCTGCCTCAGATTCAGTCACGTGAGTTCAAATCCCATGTCCCATTGTTGTTCATGTGGAGTTTTTATGTTCTCCATGTGTCTGGTGGTGACCATCTGAAGACTCGTTTCCTACTCTTCTATCTAAGAGATTCATTTTATGCTAACTGGCTCTTCAGTTCTGCTCATATTGTTTGGTGGCATACGTGAGGTGATGGTGTTTGACTGATGATGAGCTGAAACCACATTGAGGTCCATCAAGACGTGTTGTTGCTACCTAAAATCCATCCATGATCCAACCCGTTATATCCTAACTACAGGGTCATGGGGGCTGCTGGAGCCAATCCTAGCCAACAGAGGGCACAAGGCAGGAAACAAACCCTGGGTAGGGCGCCAACCCACCACAGTACCTAAAATCCTAAAATGAAATAAGATTTGAGAATGTTAATGCTTATCTGTTTAATGATAAAAGAAGTACAAATTGACCTCTGCAGGCTGTGTTGTTACTTTGGAGTCTCTGAAATCGATTTGTTAATTGATGTGTCAAATTGCATGGACAGAGAGTGTAAATAAATATAAAAAAGCCCTCTTTAAAGCTCGCTCAGAATACTATTCTACATTAATAGATAGCAATAATAAAAATCCTCGGGTACTGTTTAAACAGTGGCTAAATTAACATTGCAATTCAGATCAACAGTGCAAAATACCATCAGATATTAGCAGTACAGACTTTATGAACTTCTTCAATGAGAAAATTAAAAATATAAGATCCCAGATCTCAGCATCACAGTACAAACCAAATACTAGCTTAGCAGACCCTGTCGCACATTGCATTCAGCACTTTAGTAATTTTAATCCTGTAACTCACCAGGAAGTCTTAACTTTAATTACTAAAATGAAGCCCACTACTTGTTCCCTAGATCCAGTGCCAACAAAACTAGTAAAAAGTGCAATGGATGTTCTTGCAGCGCCTATTCTAACCGTTATCAATAGTTCATTACTGCATGGCACGTACCTGATGCACTAAAAGTGTCAGTCATTAAACCTTTACTTAAAAAGTCAGACCTAGACCCACACATACTAAATAACTATAGGCCTATTTCAAATTTACCATTTCTCTCTAAAATACTAGAAAAAGTAGTCGCCAGTCAGCTTCAGTCACACCTTTCGCATTACAATTTATTTGAGAAATTCCAGTCTGGCTTTGCACTGGTCATAGTACAGAAACGGCACTAACACGGGTTGTAAATGACATTCTGATATCCTCTGATGAAGGAAATTCCACTGTAATTATGTTGTTGGACTTAAGTGCAGCATTTGACACCATTGACCATTCTATTTTACTGCACAGGCTAGAAAATGATGTTGGGCTTACAGGTCCCGTGCTCGCTTGGTTCAGTTCTTATTTATCAAATCGATTCCAATATGTACAGAAATGTGCAGACAGTACTCCATCATTATACACAGAAGTTCAATATGGTGTCCCGCAGGGCTCAGTACTGGGACCTTTACTGTTTTCACTTTACATGCTTCCACTGGGATCTCTCATTAGGAAACATAATGTTAATTTTCACTCGTATGCAGATGACACCCAGTTATACCTTTCATTTAAATCAAATGAAGTTTCTCCGATGTTGTCTTTAATTAGTTGTGTTAGTGAATTAAAGGAATGGATGAATGAGAACTACTTGTCTTTAAATACAGATAAAACAGAGATGTTAATTGTTGGAGGGAATGGCGCTGATCACAGCAATATTTTGTCGTCATTTAACTCAGTTGGAATCCCAATTAATTTTACTGAATCAGCCCGCAATCTAGGAGTTATCTTTGACTCTAGCATGTCATTTAAAGCACATATTACAAAGTCGTCCAAAACATGTTTTTTCCATCTTAAAAATGTTAGGAAATTAAGGCGCTTTCTAAATAAACAGGATTGTGAGAAATTAATTCATGCATTTATCTCTAGTAGGATTGACTACTGCAATGCGGTGTTCACTGGCTGTTCAAACTGTTCTTTATACAGCCTCCAGTTAATCCAAAATGCGCTGCAAGAATTATTACAAGAACAAGAAAATATGAACACATAACCCCAGTTCTTAAATCTTTACACTGGCTCCCAGTTAAGTTTAGGGCAGATTTCAAAATCCTCCTTTTAACATATAAAGCATTAAATGGCCAAGGTCCGCTTACTTGTCTGAACTTATCATGACTTACAAACCTGAGCATATTAAGATCTCAAGATGCCGGTCTGCTTAGGATTCCAAGGATTAATAAAATAACAGTGGGAGGTCGAGCTTTTAGTTACAGGGCCCCTAAACTGTGGAATGGTCTTCCTGCTTCCATAAGAGATGCCCCTTCGGTCTCAGCCTTTAAATCCCGGCTGAAGACTCACTACTTCAGTTTAGCATATCCTGACTAGAGCTGCTGATTAACTGTACAGACTGCATCTCTGTTGTTAGTCATTAGCACTAAAACATAAGTAACATGATAATTATATTTGAATACTAACCCTCACCTATTCTGTTTCTTTTCTCGGTACCCAAATGTGGCAATTGGTGCCACGGCCCACCTGCCAAGTTGTTTGCCTGCCTATGGTAAAGTCATCCCTGATGGAGGATCACAGGAATCATGGGAAAGAGGGTCCTTTCATGAGCAACGTTTCAGCCGTGGCATGGCCAAATGGGGAGGCAGCTAGATGGATGAGGTCTCCAGGACTCTAAAATATCCAAACCTAATTATGTCATATCATCTACTGTTAAACCGTACTTCTAAAATTTTTATTATTATGCTGTATTAAGGAATTGTTCTGTTCTGTGTATTGTATTGTATTGACCCCCTACTTTTGACACCCACTGCACGCCCAACCTACCTGGAATGGGGTCTCTCTTTGAACTGCCTTTCCCGAGGTTTCTTCCAATTTTTCCCTACAAGGTTTTTATTGGGAATTTTTCCTTGTCTTCTCAGAGAGTCAAGGCTGGGGGGCTGTCAAAAGGCAGGGCCTGTTAAAGCCCATTGTGGCACTTCCTGTGTGATTTTGGGCTATACAAAAATAAAAAAAAAATAAAAAAAATAAAATACAATAAAAAAAATATGTCTGTATGGGAGCCATGAGCCTCAGTTCCTCTCCTGCCGCCCCAAGAACCCAAGTGATGGTGCAAATTGCAGACAGGAACAAGATTGGTGACTGGTGAGTACAACTGCTTTACCGTCCAGGAGAGGAACTTGGGATGTAACGATAAGAGCGCCTCTGGGAATGAGACGGAGTCCTAAGCAGACTCGGAATTAGGAGAAAGAGATGGAAGTTTAGTAAAAAGGGAAAGGACCTCTTGGTTGGAGAATCGCTAAAGTAAAAGGACACTGAGCAGCATTAAGTATGAAAGAATTAGTGATGTGCTGGTAATGCTGAGTTAGTACACTCCCTGGAACGAGATGGAGTCTTTTTATAGGCATGGAATAAAAAAGGGGGGAGTGGGAAGAACAGATAGTTGTTAAGCACCTCACAGTCAGGGAAAGCACCGCTAAGTGGGAGGGCGAGATTCTTCACTCTGATAGTCTTGTTATATTCCTGACTCAACGGGTTAAGTCTGTCGTGGAAACCATGGGTGGTAACCAGCTTGACTGTTAATCTGCTAAAGAAGGAAACGACAGACAGCAATCCGGAGAAAGGAAGGGATTTGGAGTGAAGCGACATTGGGGAGGTCACGATGGGGAATGTATTAAGAAACAGGGTGTGAATGTGGAGCCTCTGTTTGGAGGATTATTTTCAGAAAATGTACCAAAGGGAAAGAAAGGCGGCTCTCCAAGACACTACATAGAACAGAAAACAGGGTTAGATTTTAAAAATAATAAGAACGTAAACGGTGGAATAAACAGAGCAGGCTGCAGGGGGCCAGCAGAAGGCTCTGGTGATATGAGTGAAATACAGGAAGTTAGGAAGATTTTATGTAGAAATACAAGATGGTGCTGTAGTCGAGGGCCATATAGAATGTAAATGTTTGATAGATGGGAACTGTAAATTAAAGATGGAAACGATGCAGAAACCCAACGAGGGACTGCAAAGCCAAAGCCAAGCTGTTCTTGATAATGTAAGAACCATATATATATAAATTTATATACTGTATAAATAAATAAAAAAGAATACATTGAACCCTGATTTAGTGACAGCATGCGCTCCCCTCCCTATGAGCACCTCAAGAGGCTGATGGAGGAATTAATGAGGGACAGGAAGAACATTATCTTGATGACTTCAATGATGAAGAGTTTCAGCCTGAGAGAGATGAAGAAGAGGGAGAGGGTAGTGATCACCACCGACCCCAGTTACGATTGGTGCGAGCAAGTACTGTGGCACAAAGACACAGCCTGGAGAAAGGGACGCCTCACAAGTCCTGATTCTGCCCCCTCACAGTCAAACATGAGTATGAAAGGACGGAATTTCAAGCACCATTAATACAAGTGCCCAATCTGTGATATAGTGCACAACAGCCTGACAGATTAAAACCGTGATGGTGCATAGAAACTGGGACCGAACCCAAAAAAAAGTAGGGGGACTGAAGTTCATGATGGCGGTGAAACAGCAAGTTGACATGTATAAAGCAAATGCTGCAGAATGGACTCAGGTCCTTAGAAGGAAGCTAGGTCCAAGCTGAAATGATGTGAGAGGGCAATGGAGTGAGGCTCTGGGAGGACAGGGGGCTGACAGTGGCCAGTTTGATTTTTAGTGGACTCAGCTACAAGCACAAATAAATGCAACATATAAGAAGAGCACTGACTGGTCCCAGTTAACACATGCTAAACAGAAAGATGGGAAGTCAGTGTCAGAATGGGACCACCATCTTTGGGCTCTTTCTCTCTTCACCTGTTCCTGTTCAAGTCACGTTTTCAAGCGTTTTGTTAAACCATCAATTTTTACTCAGCCCTTACTGCCCAGTCAACTCAAGACTTGATAGCCCGCCTGTGCTATTCTTTTAGGACTATTTTTTTTTTTTGTTTGTTTGTTTCTTTTCTCACAGGGCTGAATATTTTTCCAAAAACTAACTTTTTTTTTAAAAGAACACAAACCAACTGTTTAACATATTAAATCAGCAAAAAATATTTACTTTTGACAAATGTTACTGTCTTGCATGTTGTATGAGCCTGCTTACTCTATGATTTCACATGCATGTTTTACAGCAAAGTCCTGCGCAGTCTGATGTCGCTCAAAGCAGCCAATTGCATGCATTGCCACATTGCACTCCTTACAATACGTGTTGCACTGGTTTCAGTTGTCTGTTGCTGCACTTTCTCACAAATATTGTTAGTGTGTACTGTAGAGAGACAAGTTACCCGTTGACATCGTGCCATGCCACTGCCACCAAGTTTTCAGCCTGCATGAAAACCTTACTGTCACCTCTTTTCATCTTCAGCCTGTGAAGGCCTGTGTCTCCTGTTCACCCTCACTGTGCCACAAGCTCCAATCCCTCTGCTCTGTAGCTCCATGAACAATTCTGGGCATGTATAAAAATTGTCCAAATGTACACAACATGACCCAAATGTTCATAGCCCTGAAGCAGCTCCAGCACAACCTGACTGTCATGTGACAGTTCTCTCTATGAAAGAAATACTTTCCTGTATATGTGATTACTTTCAGGCAGAAACCAGTGTTTGCTTCTGCCAGTACAAAATCCTTTATGCCATACTTTGTGGGCTTGTCTGGCATATTTTGGCAGAAAAAAAAGGCGACCCTTTTATTTTTGTCATAGATTCACGCACAGACAAATCACGGCCAGGTTGATGAAACTGTTAATATGTCGGTTCCATGACGTCGAGCAGGGGCTGAACTTTATACATGGGGTTATAGCCTGGCTCACCCCTTAGGATTTGCTTCTGGTTATCACTTTGCAGCAGCACGTACCTATCATCATGTGGCATAACCTGTCCAAAGCCACCAGAGGGCAGAGCACATTTGGACCAATGCTCCCTGAAGGTATATCGCCAGTCTAGTCCCATCTCCACTTGTAATGCCACAAAGCCCTTCATCTCCTCTTTTGTTGTTGGTTATAACTTTGAGAATGTGCTGCAAGCGCAGCCCGCAATTCAAAAAATTGCTCTGCCTACCTGTTTGTCTTGTCTGATTGTAGCAGAAAAGCGGCATCAAGAGAGAGCAGCCTTCAGTAGTCCAGTGACTGGTAATCTGTCGAGTCCAACAGCAAGCCATACTGTCTTGTGAAGTCCGGCAGCCATTTTGGCTCCCACGGATCAATGTCTGGGTATTCCTCCCACGTGAACCTTGCCATAGGTGCATTGGCTGTGCGAATGCACTCAGCAGGCAGCCGATCAGCTGGGGCGGCACTGTCTGGTGTCCAATCAGCTGATGCCGGCTTCTCACTCTCTTGCTCAATCTCCTGATCACTCTCAACAAAATCAGATTCTGAAAAATCAGAGTCCAACTCAGAGATAATGCGCAAAACATCATCTGCTGAGTATTTTCTTTTCTGCACTCGCTTTGCTCCCTCGTGCGATGTCGATGCCATCTTGCCTTTGTTTACATTTCGGAACTCATGCACACGCAAGAATTAGATGCCAAGTCAACGAGTCTAACATTCCTCCAAGCAGAGAGGGAATTCTTGTGACATAACAGTGAGTTTTGTCGCCATTAACAGCTGATTGTCGCCCTCTACCTCTGGATGTCGACTTTTGTCGACATGCACCCTCAACCCCTCCTGTCAACAAAAGTCAACATCCACCCTAAAAGAGGAAAATGGGAGTGACGGTCACATCAGAACATCACGCTGCCCTTGCACTGACCACCACCATTACATCCTCCTATGCTACCTGGGTTGTTCATGTTTCCTCAGTACAGGAAGAATCTCTGCTGTCCCGGGTTCCTCTTGGATTACAGTATTCACAATCTTTTCACTGTACTGCATAATTTTTTGGATTGCATTATGATGAAGTCTGGATTTCAGACGTTTTAACTGCTACTCTCAAAAAAGAGTCTATCTGCCTAATGAACTGTTAAATCTCAGCAGAATATCTCTTTCATCACAACAACTGCCTTTCTTCAGGAGTGGTTCCATTCCACATGTCTCCATTGCTAAATCTGTTCACTTTCAGTGGCGTGATGTGAGACCATGGGTATTAGCATGTCAGGAAAGGGAGGATTTGGAGTATGTGGGACCTGATATTTGGTCCACCCCAGATATATCTGTTAAGAAAACTGCAGTAGGATGAGTTGTACCTGTAACCCAATCACTCTGTCATTCATCTTCCACCCCTAAACCTACACCCATGCTGTTTACCTTTCAAATCTTTTCGTTTGACTCACTCGTCTCATCTCTCTGGGCACAAAAGAAATATGATTTAGGCTGAATAGCTCATGTTGAACCCTTGGTAGTTTTCCCAAAATCATCTTTCCGTTCACATCATGCAAACTATCCTCTCTCACCTGAGGCAGAGGCCGGTATTACCATTGATCATGCTGACTTAGTTAAGCAGGGTGCCATTATTCTGATCTAATACTCCCCTGTGAACTCTCCTATTCTTCCAGTTAGATAAGGTGATGGCTCGTGGAGGTTCATTCAGGAGCTTCGTGGAGTCAATGCTGCTCTACACCCTAGGACTCCTATACTCCCGAATCCTTCCACTATTCTCTCTACAGTCCTGTCCACTGCTATGTGGTTTTCTGTTACTGATCTCGTGAATGCTTTCTTTTCTATTCCTGTTCACCCTGAGTCCCATTTCTAGTTTGCATTTCTAAAGGTAAGTGCAGGGATATACAGAGGCTCCCTGTGTGTGTTTGTGCGTGTGTGTGGACAAGCATTAACAAATAATTTGGAAGGTCATTGGCCAAAGGGTGGTAGTGTCCTGGGGCCTCATGTATAAATGGTGCATACGCACAGAAATGTTGTGTAAAGAAATTTTCCATGTTCAAATCGCAATGTATAAAACCTACACTTGGCGTAAAGCCACGCACTTTTCCACGGTACCTCAAACCATGTCGTACGCAAGTTCTCCGCTCGGTTTTGTAGACTGGCAGCACCCAGCGTCAAAGCAATGCTACTGTTCCTGTGTGGTTACTCCTTACTTTCCTGACGCGGCTTTATAAATACACTGAAACTAACTGCACATTTACTAGTGTAATGCATCCGATTGTAATTAACTTATTTTTTATTTCCCATCTAACGAATCAAAGTCTCCCTGTCACAGTGAAACCGCACGAGCATCTTTTCTGATGAAAATACAAAAAAAAATGAAATCAAACTAAGTTTGCCGATGACGGCTTTAGAGGAAATCGGAAAAAACGCGAAGAACACGCAGAGCTCGAGAAAAATCAGAAATGAACGACGGGACCGTGCGGGAGCGAGCGGCTCAACAAGCGCGTGCCCGGGGGACAGCACAGATCGGAGCGGAAAAGTGCACGAGCGCGAAGTGAGCAGAAGCAATCCCGAGTTAAAGCACCTCCGTCAAGTCAGATATAGATTTACAATAAACGGAACACCGACCGGAAAATAAATTAACGTAGCACCAGCTAAAAAAAATGCGTGATCCCCCCCGCCATCCACAGTAAACTCGTGAAGGTGCAATTTACTGTACCGCCTCCAAAACGTAGAGCTCACTACCCAACACTTAAAAGCGAACCACGCGGCGTCAGGCACCTCTTCAAATTTAAAGCCGTTTTAGCATATCGTGATCTTCCTCACTACTACCATTCCCACCCTCACGCGATCCCCACGTTCGACTTTGTCTCACCTTCTGCACCTTTGCTTGATCTTCTGGCCGTGAAAAAGTCTCAGTACGAGGGTCTCATAAGAGCAAACAGAGAGTAACTGCTGCTCGCGGTAGATATCTAGTACTTCATTCACGGACCTCCCACTAGTGATGGGACGCTCGATACTCAGGTTTCGACACTGTGTCGAGCTTTCGAAGCGCTGGAGATCGAAGCACCGCTTCGAGGCTTGCTTCAAATGCGCCCGTCACGTGATTTTGAGCACGCTAGCGTAATGACGTCATTGATATCCGCGCAGTCAGCAGTCGATTTGGTCAGTCACTAGTCTGCTGAAGTGCTTTGGCTCAAAGCGTAAAAGCGGTTGTCTGTGCTATATTGATAAAATACGCTAACACGAGTTCAAATCCTAGTTGGGGCTCGCATATGTTGAAATAAGGATTTTGTATAAAACAGTTAAGTAGTACTTGTTTGAAAGTTAACAAATATATTTTGGAGACATTATGAACGATTTACATGGGGCACCTTTTTCCTCGGTGTGGAATTGTGTCCACCAAGAATCTGTAACAAATCGATGAGCATATTTTGCGTAAGGTAGCACGTATTGTAACAATCCAGAATCTATTCTACCCCATGTCGATCATATCACAGAGGCTAAGAAATGCTTCACTAAAGCCGACGTGGTCATTACACCAGTATATGCGCAAGACATTCCTCATTAAACGTTTTTACTATTCAGTGATTCCCAGATCTGTTGCTGATTTGTATTATTGATTTCCAAAAAGCAATGTGAGTAAAAGCGTGTTCTGCATAACTAATCACAATTGTCTTTAAAACAGAATCAGCGCCATCAACAGTGTCTTCTGCAATTTTAGGAAAGCCTTGGGATTTCTGCGTTAATGAGACAAAAAAGTTGTAAAGAAACTTTGCAAATTCATCCAAAGGTGAACGTAAAGATCACTCAAGTACTGAGAAGAAGGAGCAGCTGGATAAGCACATCTGGAGCCAAACTTTCAAAAAAGCACCTGACTTTGTCATGAACATTCCTTTAGTTGTGAATTCATCTTATCAAAGGCTGCGCTGGGGGGGTAAATAAGTAATCTTCCGAAGTGCAGCACAACAGAGTAAATAATTGATGTAAATAGAATTACTGAAAGACTAAGTTTTTGCCGTTTCTGTATTCTTAAACCATCTTCCAGTTACACAATCCCCCGCAGTCAATGTCACATTCAATGTTCTCTGCTCCTTAACCTGTCTTGTTACCCAAAGCATCAACACTCAGTTTCATTCAAGGCTTTACCGTCCTTCCTTTCATAGACATAAAATAAAACACATTTCCTCTACATGTCCAATAATAATAGTAAACTTGCAGGAACGAGAAAAGCACAAGATGAGAATATTTATGACAAGAGCCTGGACATCAGGATGAGAATGTGCCTTGTCACCCATTACGTGAGCTCGTCTGCCATCCCTCGGTTACACTGGCACACGTTACACTCTGGAGCAAATGCAATGGAGAATATCAATCAATCAATCAACATTTATTTATATAGCACATATTCATACAAAAAAATGTAGCTCAAAGTGCTTTACAAAATGAATAGAAAAATAGAAGACACAATAAAAATAAACATAAGTCAACATTAATTAACATAGAATAAGTAAGGTCCGATGGCCAGGGTGGACAGAAAAAAAAAAAAAACTCCAGAGGCTGGAGAAAAAAATAAAATCTGTAGGGGTTCCAGACCACGAGACCGCCCAGTCCCTCTGGCAATCTACCTAACATAAGTCAAACAGTCCTCTTTGTATTTAGGGTTTTCATGGAAGGACCTGATGATGATGGTCACGTAGACTTCTGGCTTTCAGTCCATCAATGTTGGTGCATCATGATGCTTTGAGTAGGTGGTGGTGGCGCAGGCCACCGGAAAAAAACAGAAGAGAGAGTAGGGGTCAGTATGGATTTTGGAGCCACTGTGAATAGTTATTATGAAGAATTGAACATACAGAGTATCAGTATTAAGTTAAAGTGAAGTTATAAAAGGCCATGTTAAAGTAATAACATGTAATAAAGTAATACCGACAATGTACACCTTCAGAAGTGGAATAAATCGACTGTATACGTAGAACATTTCAGATAAACGATGAATTTTGTTAATCATAAACAATGCAACATAACTATTATATGTGTTGTTACTTTTTATTTATACTCACCAAACGTTACAGATCTACATGGGAAATGAACACAGGTAATATGTTTATAATCATTCTCACTAAAAGACACTGTCAAAATATACTAATGAGAAAATTGAGACACATTGGCCTTTAGGAAATATAAAAAAGTGTGTGCGCTGTCACTTAGGACAGAATGCATTGTTAACGTGACGCACTCTCTACTGACACGATGTCACGAAAAAAAGAAACAGCGCAGTCCATGCAAACTCAAATCCTCCTTGATGTTTGATCTAATGATTAATTGTCAATATCAAATCAATAAAGTCATTTTAAGAAGATAACAAGTCTGCTATAGTCAGTTTAATCAACGCTACTTTTAAAAAGTTTCCTTATACAGAATATAAAACAGAATCTCAATGATACGGGACTCGCGAGTAGTAACGAATAATATGTGACACTGAGAAATTATAATTCCTAATAACGGGAACAAGTAAAACTACGACTTCCTAAAACGGACACTGTAAATGTAGGCATTTCAATAAATAATTTAGGAGACTTGTGTGTGCATTTCAATATCGATTTAAGAACTACGTAGGCCACCTGTTGTACTATAAACGGTAGCTCAAGCAGCACTTAACAGTAAATAGTCTAACAGGACAATGACTGACTGAAACGAAGATGCTGCGCCAACAATTAAGGTTCACACTGTCGTTCTGCATGTTTAGAAGGCGCTGGTTGGCTGAAACTGTTTATAGCGAATTGTCCCAAGTTGGAAGTGCCATATAGCGATCAGACACGAAAAGACACATTTAGGCATAATGGACAGTAGTTTATTTTTCTACAATACAAATTCAGTACGACACCTGGGTCTCCAAACACACAAATATGAAGCTTATTACATTTTACAGTGAAACTCTTTACATACACAATATAATTAGGGCGTGTGCCACCTGCCCGACTACGGTGGCCCAACCTTCCCTCGATAGCTCGATTCGCTCGCTATCCGTCCAAGCTTGTTAAATGGAGGAATAGAAAAAAAACTTTCACAAGAGGAGGATCAGCGACACGAACCTGAGCAACAACACCACTGAGCCACCTAATCCGGATAATTAACGAGCTCTGCACAACTGAACTACTACTACTGTTCTTACTGCGGCGGATGAAATATGTTGTTTGACATATGCACGTTAAAATGGTTTAATTGATACGAGAGTATCATTGTTGTATTCTCCTAATGAAGACGAAAAAATTATATGTATAGATGTATACTATATGACGTCGGTTTTGAACAAAATTAAGTGTTCCATAAAAGGTTGAACGATTTACCTAATCTTTTCATATATATATAAAGTTAATATATGACAATATATCTTTGACACTATGTATCAGACAAAGGAAATCACAGCAATCCACAAGAACAATAATTAATTCTCAGCAACTACCTGAATTGTAGCTTAACCATATCAACTGAAATGTGTAATGTCAATACGAATTACAAAATATAACTAGAGAGTTAAGTGTCAGATAGACTCTCAAAATTAAGAGGTCAATGCCTTTCAGTGTGCTGAGGCTTTACAAAGATTCAGTAACCAGTGACCATGTCTGCTCGAAGCCCTATCATGATCCAATCTCGGTACTACGCATGTCTGAGGCTTCTGTAGCGCGTCATCATCTCAGTAGTACGCATGTCTGAGGCCTCGTGCCCGTTCAAAGCCTGTCATGACGCAATCTCATTTGTACGCATGTCTGAGGCTTCAGTAGCCGCGTCATCATCTCAGTAGTACGCATGTCTGAGGCTTCGGTGCCCCGTTCAAAGCCTGTCATGACGCAATCTCATTTGTACGCATGTCTGAGGCTTCAGTAGCCTCGTCATCATCTCAGTAGTACGCATGTCTGAGGCTTCGGTGCCCCGTTCAAAGCCTGTCATGACGCAATCTCATTTGTATGCATGTCTGAGGCTTCAGTAGCCTCGTCATCATCTCAGTAGTACGCATGTCTGAGGCTTCGGTAGCTCCGTCATCATCTCACTAGTACGCATGTCTGAGGCTTCAGAGACTCGTTCAAAGCCCGTCATGACGCAATCTCAGTACTTTGCGCAAAGCTTCCACTCATTATTTATTCAACGAGCTCCCGTTTGAAGTACATATGGCATCAACAGAGTTAAAAAACTCAACAGAATTCCCATTGAAATGAAAGTTTGTAGATGATCAATACATGTTAAATGATCGTGCCCGATAATACGTTGTGGCAAAAAATACAATTATAAATTATACATCATACAAACGCCGACTTGTTGAATGCATAATGCTGCAAAGAAGAGCTTTAGCAATACGGGTGACGACACATCTCTCACTATAATACTCTCCTAAATATCCATTCTTCGCCTCATGCAACGTTTTCATGCAACACTGAAGGTATGTCATATAGTATACATCTATATATAATTGTTTTCGTCTTCAGTACATACATACATGTATACATTAAAAAACATACATTATATACCATCCTCCTGAAAATAGTAGTAGTGCGGGTAGCGTTACCGCTTCATACTAAAGCATACGTGGGTTCGGGTCCCACGTCCACCCTCTGTAAATTATGACCCAAAAGAGTCTGATTTTCTTTTTTTTTTTTATTAAACAGCAAATTTCAGCGTGGACCGGAAGCGAGCAAGGCGAGAACACTAGTAAAGATATATCAAATGGAAATGTGAATCTTGTTTTATGTCTATAACAAAAAATATTTGAGTAACGATTTCAACTGTTTTTGTAGTTGTTGATGGCGGGTTTAAATTTTAAATATTAAATTAATAAGGTGGAATGTGTTCTTGCTTTGAGTGTTAATGTGTTAGTAACTGGGATTGCGCCTCTATTACTGGAAGATTGCTTAGGAATGATACAGACTGGACAACTATGTGTTTTAGGAAATGTTTTATTATTGCACTGTGCTGTGACAAAAACACTTTTTACTGATCACCTGTCCGGACCTTGAAGATGTGTTCACGAGGGAGGGATGCTGCTGTTAAAAGCAAATGTTTTTCAACAGCAGGTCCAGATGTGTTTATCCCGCTGCTTTTTGTTGCCTCAGCACTCAATCTTTAATGCCGACCTTGATATGTGCACTGCTCACATTGGAGTGTCCCGTGTGTGTCGGTGTGCCGGTGACTGATCTGCGCCGTGTCTCTCAGCCTCTCTGATGTGCTCTGGATTGACACCTTTGAATGTTTGGTGCAGCAGAGCAAATTCAACCTGATCTACCACAGTGGGTTTGTTATCACCTTATTCCAGCGTTTCTCAACCTTTAAGTATTTGCGACCCGAGTTTTCATAGCAGTTTTAATCGCGCCCCAACATTTTTGAAATGTAGATGCATATTTGATTATACCTACTTAAGTTTTATCGACATTTATCTAACTCTATACAGTATTTATTGTTCTATTATCAGAATGTAGTTTAAGTTAATTTGTTTTGGTTCCAACAGATTTTTTTTTTCACATCTTCGCGCCCCCCTTTTTGTTACTTCGCGCCCCACAGGTTGAGAACCACTGCCTTATTCAATGGAGGGGTTCATGGACGTCAAATGGCAATGAATAGAAATGGATTAATGTAAATACGTGAGCTGCCATCCGCAATTAGACATCGCATTTTGATGGCGATTTTGGTGATTCCCGAACAGATCTCTTATGCGATCCTTCCACAGTATCTCTCAAAATTATTTAGTTCAAATTGGTTATAAAGATTTCAATTCTGATCCTTTTTTTATTATTGTTAATTTTGATGAGTCTTTAAGTGGGATCGAACTCGGGCTAGCACTACGTTCAGAATTTGAAAAGCAACCATCTTAGTTAATTGTGCCATTGACGGCGTCATTTCGTTGTAGCTAATTCGTTATTTTCGTGCTCCACAAAATATTGTAAAGTACTAATAAATGAAATATTTCAATACTTGATCGAATAATAACAACTGATTTAAGGATTTCACCTTTTCTTTCTCAAATGTGCTTACCTATATCATGGCAAAGTACAGGGATAAACCATTATTTTCCGTCTACTCCATTTTAATTAAGTCAAACCAAGGAAAACATTTAAGGCTATTAAATGTGATCTCAAGAAAAGATGAGGGTTAATTCTAATACTAATAACAGGAGCGATTATAATGATACAGTGCAAAGGTAAATACTAATTGAAAGAGCCGGGAATCCATGCGTGAGGCGTCTTATTTTAACTCTTGCTATCGTATAGTGCATTCTGCTTGTCGGCGTTAGTTATTTATATATTGATATTTTTAGACATCAGACACTAGAAGTTGCTGACGAACCCTTCTCTTCGTTGTCAGTCTGTAGCAGCGAAAAAATAAAAGCAATAAGAGTTATAACAGACGTCATTGAAGTGGATCATGAGTTTGTGTAATGTTAATGAAAATGGCCAGGAGGGGTCACTAAAGAGGTGAGTGTCAAATGCTTCGAAGCTTCGATACGATTTCCGACACAATTGCTTCAAACGTTTTGATGCTTCATGAGGCTTCACTCCGCCCATCACTACCTCCCACAACACCGTGACACACCCACAAAGTCTTTCATGGGACGCCCACACCATGACGATACACCCTCGACACCAGAACGCGCCCACTGAAAGCATGAACTGCCTGCTTATTGTAAGGCAGCATCACTGAAGCGACGGCCTCTGTAAGACTGACAGCAATTAATGTTACTTGGGACAAGCAGAAATGTCTTCCAGTCTCAGACTTATGCTGTCTAACCATTTAAAATTAACGTAACTAATTTCTAAGCACCTTGCCAA
Organism: Polypterus senegalus; assembly: GCF_016835505.1. NCBI lineage: Eukaryota > Metazoa > Chordata > Cladistia > Polypteriformes > Polypteridae > Polypterus > Polypterus senegalus. The sequence continues at coordinate 250,365,307 of NC_053157.1, read as the reverse complement.
AGAAAGTTATTGTTTCAAAAGGCCGCAGAATGTTTTATTTGTTCCTCAAGTGTCACATTATAACGAAAGTAAAAAGGCATATTATTATTCCCGTGTTTCAAACACACCTAATGAGAACAGTAATGTTAAGAGACACCGTTACCTTCTTACTATACACTCAAAAACGTGGACGTTATAACTGGAAATTTCCAGTTAGCAAACAAATCAATGTGGGACATGATCATTAATACAACTGGTGGGTTGGCCGTCTGATCGTTTCGCTAATCTTTGTTTTAACATCGTTTTATTTTATTAGTTTATCTCAGCGGCCACTGTCCTAAGATCGTGATTCTTTACTTAATATATTTTCTTGTTTGCTTTTCTCTCAATTTTCATCTGCTGATGGGATATTATGTGAACCTCCACCTTTGTTTTATTCATCTGCTGACTTCTTCACCTGGGCGCCGGTGTTCACTTGTATCAGTGAGCTGAATGCCTCTCGGAGACGTAAACGCACCCGCCGCTGCTTTGGAAGAAGAGCCGGTATTGCTGCTAAACAACGCCGACTCAAGTCCCAGAGCTTGGATTTCCGATGCCTGCGAGTCGTCTATGACCCATCTTCTCCTGCACAGGACCTGGGGCCTCATGTATAAACGGTGCGAACGCACAGAAATGTTGCGTAAGAAATTTTCCACGTTCAAATCGCGATGTATAAAACACATTTCCACGGTACCTCATACCTTTTCGTAGGCAAGTTCTCTGCTCGGTTTTGCAGACTGGCGGCACCCAGCGTCAAAGCAGTGCTACTGTTCCTGTGTGATTACACCTTATTTTCCTGACGCGGCTTTATAAATACACTGAAACTAACCGCATATTGTTTATTAGTGTAATGCATCTGATTGTAATTAACTTGTAACAATATAATGGTCCAGGGAATAGCCATAGTATTCCAAATACCAGAACTGCTTTAGCGTTGTTACTCTCACTGCACCTTCTTCTTCTTTCAGCTGCTCCCGTTAGGAGTTGCCACAGCGGATCATCTTTTTCCATATTACTCTCACAGCACCACTCGGAGTATTCATATCACTGTATCTGACTGTGAATCACAGCAGCAGCTAATCGGAATGAGAATTATCGGTATACAGCATCAAGCACACGCTGTCTCAGCCACAGCAAAACGTTTCAAAGCCTTTCATGTACAGACCTCGCGGTTCAGAAACAGTTTCATCCCAAGAACTATAAACGTACTCAATCAAGTGCTCCTTGTAGAACTGTTTGTACTTATTAGTACAATTACCTCACTGTAAACTTGCACTACAGTTATAATATTACACAACCTGAGCCACTTTATGAAGCGAGTATTTACATATGATGACGATTTCATTTTTAAGATGAAATGCAGCAAAATATGTTTATTATATTATACAGGTAAAGTTTTAACTTCATTTAAATAATCTACTGTATATTCTTCACTGGGACTGGCGTGAAGGATAATTAAACATGTACTACGAAGATATTTCAATGTTCCTTAAACGTTTTGAAGAATCGGCGCTCTAAGCTTAGATGGCTTAACTTCTATTACAGAGCTGATTGTGTGGCGATCGGTTACTTGGAGAAAGAAAAGCAAGGACTGCAGGGGCAGCCACGCCAATACATATTGAATATAAAACAGAAAGAGAAAATAACAACACAGCTAAAAACGCAGTGGCAAATTTCGACAACATTAATAATCTAATAACAAATATTAATGCACGTAAAAAATCTAGGCAGTGCGGCATAAACATCAATAATTTACTTGAAGTTACTACTTCAGATCAACACTGCATTAAGACTATAAAAACGGATTGTAGATTACATAAAAAGTACACACAGAGCGGCGTTAACAAAAATAACTTAATTTTTGTTCCGATTACCAATAACACGCATAAAATTCAGCTCTGCCCTTCAGAAACATTAAATATGGCACTATTAAATGTTAGAGCTTTAACTAACAAGACATTTTTTATAAACGATCTTATTAGTGATAGAAAGATTGATTTTATTGCGCTAAATGAAATATGGCTTAATTCAAATGGGGCGGCAGTTTTAATCGAATCTGCGCTCGGATTACAGTTTTACTCGTGCAGACCGCCAGGGGAAAAAGGGGGGCGGATTGGCAAACATTTACTCCAGCCGATTAAAATGTAAAGATGTTAGTTTTGGTAAATTTAAGTCCTTTGAGTATCTCGCCGTTGTTATTCATGGAGATTCTCACGTTCTAGTATTATCCGTGTATAGACCTCCTAAATATAACGCGTCTTTCCTTGAGGAATTCTCTGACTTAATGTCAATTTTAATTACAAACTATGACACACTCTTAATAGTCGGCGACTTTAACTTTCATGTCGACAATCAGTGTGACCAAAAGGTAAAGGAATTCATGAACCTCCTGGACTCTTTTGATTTGAGACAGCTCGTTAATCAGCCTACACATAAAGCAGGTCATACGTTAGACTTAGTGATTACTAAAGGACTTAAAGTTGATATAAAGCAGGTCATTGATATCGGTCTATCAGACCATTTCCTTCTACTATTTAATATAGAAATAAAGATAGAAAACGCTCATGAGAAGCATTTTGTTAAAAAACGCTTCTTTGACTCATCAGCAGCTTTAAAGCTTACAACTATTCTAAGCAATCAGTCCGTTTATAATGCCAACTATAATAGCGAGGATAATGTAAATAGTAAGGTGGAAAGATTTAATACTAAAGTAAGAGCTGCTGTTGACATAGTTGCACCTGAAAAGACAGTTAAAAAATCTTCTAGCATTGTTATTCCATGGAAGACCCAAAGAGTGTCTGATTTAAAAGAACATGTCGTAGAGCTGAGCGTAAATGGAGGAAAACTAAACTAACTATCCATTATGAGATATTGAAGGCTAAAATAACAGAATACAATAACACTGTCCGTCTTGAGAGGCGCTGCTATTTCTCTAAGATTATAAATAACAATGCTAGTAATCCCAGAGTCTTATTTTCTACAATTGATCGTCTGTTAAACCCAGGTAACACAAAGGAATGCCCCCAGAATACTTCCAGTGAAACCTGTGAGAACATTGCTGTATTTTTCAATCAAAAAATTAATGATATTAGAGATAACATAGTATATCTCCCCAACACTGCAGATCCTCCTAAGCCCCAGTACTCTGTTATAAACAAATTAAATGCTTTCACCAGGATAGATTTACCTGAATTACATAGTATAATCTCTCAACTGAAACCCTCCACCTGCGTCCTTGACCCAATACCAACAAGGTTTTTCAAAGAAATATCAGGCGTGCTAATTGACAATATTCTGGACATAGTTAATTCGTCATTAGATACGGGGTCTTCCCAGACTGTCTTAAGACTGCTGTAGTTAAACCCCTTCTTAAGAAACATAATCTTGACCCCTCTGCCTTTGAAAATTTTAGACCCATCTCTAACCTGCCCTTCTTAAGTAAAATTCTAGAGAAGGCAGTCATTATGCAGTTAAATGACCACCTCAATAAACATGCTATTCTTGATACATTTCAGTCAGGTTTCAGAACAAATCACAGCACAGAAACTGCACTCGTTAAAGTAGTAAATGACTTGCGAGTGAATGCAGACAGAGGCCATTTATCTGTTCTCATCCTCTTAGATCTGAGTGCTGCATTTGACACCATTGATCACAATATTCTTAGAAATCGCCTTAGTCAATGGGTGGGCCTCTCTGGCAGTGTCTTAAATTGGTTTGAATCCTACCTGGCAGGGAGAAAATTCTTTGTGAGTTGTGGTAATCACAACTCAAAGACATATGATATCCAATATGGTGTTCCACAAGGCTCTATCCTGGGTCCGCTGTTATTCTCAATCTACATGCTTCCGTTAGGTCAGATTATCTCAGGGCACAACGTGAGCTACCACAGCTATGCTGATGACACACAGCTGTACTTATCAATAGCACCTGATGACTCCGACTCTTTCGATACACTAACACAATTTCTTACTGGTATTTCTTAATGGATCAATCAATCAACATTTATTTATATAGCACATATTCATACAAAAAAATGTAGCTCAAAGTGCTTTACAAAATGAATAGAGAAACAGAAGACACAATAAAAGATAAACATAAGTCACCATTAATTAACATTGAATAAGAGTAAGGTCCGATGGCCAGGGTGGACAGAAAAAACAAAAAAAACTCCAAAGGCTGGAGAAAAAAAATAAAATCTGTAGGGTTCCAGACCAAGAGACCGCCCAGTCCCCTCTGGGCAATCTACCTAACATAAGTTAAACAGTCCTCTTTGTATTTAGGGTTTTCATGGAAGGACCTGATGATGATGGTCACGTAGACTTCTGGCTTTCAGTCCATCAATGGATGAATAGTAATTTTCTCAAACTAAATAAAGAGAAAACTGAAATTTTAGTAATTGGCAATAATGGATTCAATGAGGTTATCAGAAATAAACTTGATGCATTAGGATTAAAAGTTAAGACGGAAGAAAAAAATTTAGGGGTAACCGTTGACTGTAATCTGAATTTTAAATCGTATATTTATCAGACCACTAGGACAGCATTTTTTCACTTAAGAAACATAGCTAAAGTTAGACCTTTTATATCATTGAAAGATGCGGAGAAATTAATTCACGCTTTTGTTTTCAGTCGACTAGATTACTGTAACGCACTCCTCTCAGGACTACCCAAAAAAGACATCAATCACTTGCAACGAGTGTAGAATGCACCTGCTAGAATCCTAACTGGGAAAAAAAAATCTGAACACATTTCTCCAGTTTTGATGTCACTACACTGGTCACCTGTGACATTCAGGATTGACTTTAAAATACTGCTTATGGTTTATAAAGCCTTAAATAATCTCACTCCATCTTATATATCGGAATGCCTGACACGTTATATTCCAAATCGTAACCTTAGATCTTCAAATGAGTGTCTGCTTGGAATTCCAAAAGCTAAACTTAAAAGAAGTGGTGAGGCGGCCTTCTGCTGTTATGCACCTAAAATCTGGAATAGCCTGTCAATAGGAATTCGCCAGGCTGATACAGTAGAGCAGTTTAAAACACTGCTGAAAACACATTACTGTAACATGGCCTTTTTATAACTTCCCTTTAACTTAATCCCTGATACTCTGTTCAATTCCTTCATAATAACTATTCATAGTGGCTCTAAAATTTTTTCCATACTGACCCCAACTCTCTTATTCTATGTTAATTAATGTTGACTTATGTTTATTTTTATTGTTTCTTTTTCTATTCATTTTGTATTTACATTTTTTTGTATGAATATGTGCTATATAAATAAATGTTGATTGATTGATTGATTGATTGATTGATTGATTGATTGACAAAAGTTAAATGCTTGTGTCATGAGCATGAGGCGGCTATGCAGTGTCCAACGGACGTGGCCATCCGCCCGTGCATAAGATACCATATTGACATTGGCGGGCGAAGGGGCCACCGATTCTTTCTCTGCCCAGGGCCGCTACAAGCTTAGAGCCGCCCATGAGTACTGCTGCAATAAATTATTTCATCGAAGGTCGCACACAATCACTGTGCCATGAAACCCATGTTTAATAACGTGCTTTAACTCTTATCATCATGAAAATTATATCACGCATACATCTCAGTATTTTAGTTATTTAGAGAGCTGTAATAGCACGAATGTAATGGATTCTGTGTCCAGTTGGCGGAAGAGAGACGGTTTAAGAAGCAAGTAGTGATTCACACACATAGGCACATAGAAGATCAAATACAAAACAGAGCATTTAACGTGCTACTTTAATTACGATGTGATTTGAGAAACTGGTTAATTAAACGATTTTAAAATGAAGTTTATGATGTTCTACTTTAATGACAAAATAAACTACGTGATTAAAGTGGAAATGTCGAGATTGAAGTTGACATTTCGTGCATCTTAGTGGCGCTTCGAAAGCTCGACACTTCAGTATCCAGCAGAACATCACTAGTTTGCTTTTATGAGAACCTCGCGCTTCGATTTCTTCACGACCATAAGATCAAGCAAAGGCGCGGAAGGTGAGACAAAATCTAACGTCGCGATAGCTTACGGGTGGGAATAGTGATGGGCGGAGTGAAGCCTCACGAAGCATCAAAACGTTTTAAGAAATTGTGTCGGAAATCGTATCGAAGCATTGAAGCATTTGACACTCACCTCTCTAGTGACCCCTCATGGGCAGTTTCATTAACATTACACAAACTCATTCCACATCAATGATGTCTGTTATAACTCCTATTGCTTTTTATTTTTTCGCTGCTACAGACTGACAACGAAGAGAAGGGTTCGTCAGCAACTTCTAGTGTCTGATGTCTAAAAAATATAAATATATATATAACTAACGCCGACAGGCAGAATGCACTATACGATAGCAAGAGTTAAACAAAATAAGACGCCTCATTCATGGATTCCCGGCTCTTTCAATTGGTATTTACTTTTGCACTGTATCATTATAATCGCTCCTGTTATTAGTATTAGAATTAACCTTCATCTTTTCTTGAGATCACATTTAATAGCCTTAAATGTTTTCTTTGGTTTGACTTAATTAAAACGGAGTAGACGGAAAATAAAGGTTTATCCCTGTACTTTGCCATGATATAGGTAAGCACATTTGACAAAGAAAAGGTGAAATCCTTAAATCAGCTGTTATTATTCGATCAAGTATTGAAATATTTCATTTATTAATACTTTACAATATTTTGTGGAGCACGAAAGTAACGAGTTTGCTACAAAGAAATGACGCCGTCAATGGCTCAACTAACTAAGGTGGTTGCTTTTTAAAATTTGAGCGTAGTGCTAGCCCGCGTTCGATCCGACTTAAAGACTCATCAAAATTAATAATAATAAAAAAATGATCAGAATTGAAATCTTTATAACCAATTTAACTAAATAATTCTGAGAGATACTGTGGAAGGATCGCATAAGAGATCTGTTCGGGAAACATCAAAATGCGATGTCTAATTGCGGACGGCAGCTCACATATTTACATTAATCCATTTCTATTCATTGCTGTTTGATGTCCACGAACATCTCAATTGAATAAGGCAGTGGTTCTCAACCTGTGGGGCGTGAAGATGTGAAAAAAAGAAAACAAGAATCAAAAATATGAAAAAAATATCTGTTGGAACCAAAACAAATTAACTTAAACTACATTCTGATACTAGGACAATAAATATAGATAAATGTCGATAAAAGTTAAATAGGTATAATAAAATATGCATCTACATTTCAAAAAATGTTGGTGGGGGGGCGATTAAAACTGTTATGAAAACTCTGGTCGCAAATACTTAAAGGTTGAGAAACGCTGGAATAAGGTGATAACAAAGCCACTGTGGTAGATCAGGTTGAATTTGCTCTGCTGCACCAAACATTCAAAGGTGTCAATCCGGAGCACATCAGAGAGGCTGAGAGACACGGCGCAGATCAGTCACCGGCACACAGACACACACGGGACACTCCAAGGTGAGCAGTGCACATATCAAGGTCGGCATTAAAGATTGAGTGCTGAGGCAACAAAAAGCAGCGGGATAAACACATCTGGACCTGCTGTTGAAAAAACATTTGCTTTTAACAGCAGCATCCCTCCCTCGTGAACACATCTTCAAGGTCCGAACAGGCGATCAGTAAAAAGTTTTTTAGTCAGCACAGTGCAATAATAAAACATTTCCTAAAACACAGTTGTCCAGTCTGTATCATTCCTAAGCAATCTTCCAGTAATAGAGGCGCAATCCCAGTTACTAACACATTAACACTCAAAGTAAGAACACATTCCACCTTATCAATTTAATATTTAAAAATTTAAACCGCTAAACCCGCCATCTATACAAAAACAGTTGAAATCGTTACTCAAATATATATATATATATTTATATATATATATATATATATATATATATATATATATATATATATATATATATATATATATATATATATATATATATATTTTTTTGTTATAGACATAAAACAAGATCCACATTTCCATTTGATATATCTTTACTAGTGTTCTCGCCTTGCTGGCTCCCGGTCCACGCTGGAATTTGCTGTTTAATAAAAAAAAAAAGAAAATCAGACTCTTTTGGGTCATAATTCACAGTGGGTGGACGTGGGACCCGAACCCACGTATACTTTATTATGAAGCGGTAACATTACCGCTGCACCACTACTACTTTTAGGAGTGTGGTATATAATGTATGTTTTTTAATGTATGCATGTATATGTATGTATGTACTGAAGACGAAAACAATTCTATATAGATGTATACTATATGACATACCTTCAGTGTTGCATGAAAACGTTGCATGAGGCGAAGAATGGATATTTATGAGAGTATTATATTGATAGATGTGTCGTCACCCGTATTACTAAAGCTCTTCTTTGCAGCATTATGCATTCAACAAGTCAGCGTTTGTATGATGTATAATTTATAATTTTATTTTTTGCCACAAAGTATTATCGGGCACAATCATTTAACATGTATTGATCATCTACAAACTTTCATTTCAATGGGAATTCTGTTGAGTTTTTTAACTCTGTTGATGCCATATGTACTTCAAACGGGAGCTCGATGAATAAATAATAAGTTGAAGCTTTGCACAGACATGCGTACTACTGAGATTGCGTCATGACGGGCTTCGAGCAGACATGGTCACTGGTTACTGAATCTTTGTGAAGCCTCAGCACACTGAAAGGCATTGACCTCTATATTTTGAGAGTCTCTCTGACACTTAACTCTCTAGTTATATTTTGTAATTCGTATTGACATTACACACTTGATATGATGGTTAAACTACAATTCAGGTAGTTGCTGAGAATTAATTATTGTTCTTGTGGATTTCTGTGATTTCCTTTGTCTGATACATAGTGTCAAAGATATATTGTCATATATCAACTTTATATATATAAAAAGATTAGGTAAATCGCGCAACCTTTTATGGAACACTTAATTTTGTTCAAAACCGTACGTCATATAGTATACATCTATAAATATATTTTTTCGTCTTCATTAGTAATACGAATAATAATTAAAAATGTTATTCTCAGATCAAATTAACAATGATATTTCGAGTTATCAATTAAACCATTTTAACGGCATGTACTGTTATATGAACATTCACTGCAACATTAATAAATTGCAAACAAATATATTTTACATCCCTTCTTTAAATTTTAACCCTTTCTAATTCTTATGGCTACCTCTACATCAGTGTCAGTAAGAACAGTGTTCCCAGTGCCAATAGTAGTTCAGTTCCTCTCATCTCATTAAGAGTATTAGTTTGAAATTGTCAGAGCTCGTTAATTATGTTATTTGAATTATATTACGCATATTGTTTATGGTTGAACAAAAAAGTGAGCTCAGTACACTGTGGTGGTGAGACGAGATGTTTAACAACTGTGACTCAGTATATTACATATCAAACTAAGTGCCAAAAGTGCACTTTTTCAATTCAATTCTTTTACTAGACATCACTTTCTCAGATCAGTTTTTAGGTATATATCATCAAATCATTCTTTAGCTGCAGTCTGGGTGACAATTTGCCATCTTCTAAGCAAAATCTTTTGAAAGAATTCAAAAGTGTTTGTTAGTCCTTTGGGATAACTAAGATGCAAGCATATATGAGACTGAACATTACCACAAGGGCATCCACAAACCTGGGAAGAGTAATTACAACTTCACTTTCAATAACAATCAAGACATTTTCAGATTGGTAGTGAACTGGACTGCTGGTGTTGTCCCTGTTCAGTGTAATAAGGGCAAGGTGCATTCACAAGCTCTGCCTCATCAATGTCCTGAAAGAAATAAACACAGCTATTTCACAATCAATAACTTAAAAGAATACACCATCACAAGCAGGAAGTTTAAAATCTAAAATGTGTGATATAAGTTTATAACCAACCTTGCATGTCCTCAAAAATCCAGACCAATCCTCTCCAGAGAAACACAGGAAGTGCATGGAGAACAGTTGGGCATGTAATTCCTAAGGAGAACAGAATTGTAGACAGAATTACATTTTATTGTATAAATTAAGTTCAGAATTTAAACACCAGCTAAGACTGTCTAAAGTGAAAGTATAACATAAACTAAACTGCCTTAGTTTTTCATTCAAACTGTGTCCAAAATATGGTGACTAAACCAAACATGAAGCCCTGCATTGTGATCCAAACAATATTACCCTCTTAGCAGCAGCAAATAAAGGTGTGGTCAATGGCCTAACAAGCATCCTAAGTAAATGAAATACACATGTAATATTCTGTAAAAGACAAGTAGCCAATGATTTAGCACTTTACTCAAAATAAGATACATACTGGAACAGCATTCCACAACAGCAACTAATAACACACATACAAGTTGGCTAATTAAAAGCTCATATTTCACTTCTGTAACTTTGAAATAGGCAGTGTAGTACCTGTTCGTCATGGACTTTCAAAATGCCAGCCAAAGAATCTGCAATCTTTCCAGTTTTGGATGCCTTCTGCCTAAACAAGGTCATCAAGCGTGGGATGTGACGATCAAGCTCTGCATAGAATATGTTGCTAAGTTCTGTTTGTGATCCTGGAATTCTGCATACACCTATGTAAACAGTAATAGAACATCAGTACATATTAATTCAATATAAATATTATTTTCACAGAATGGGGCATATAAGCACTGGAGCATCATTGTAAACCATTTTACCTCAGACTCTGCAGAGCAGGCCAGAGGTCGCTGAATTGGATGATGGTCTGTCGTCTCAGGGCAAATGTGGTCTGCATCATCCTTCCAATCAGAGGTAGATTTCTCTCAGTCTTCTTTAGCTCTTCAATGATCTGTTCCCTCAAGCACTCAAGAGATGTGGAATTTTCTCCCTTGGGAAAGTTGGGCAGAAAGTTAACCTCTGCACGCTTGGGTCTTTTAATACCAGAGTGTGGAGATTCATTGTCAGGATTATTTTGGCTTCTTTTGCCAGCATTTATAGAGACTTCAATGCATCCTGCCCTTCTCATCTTGTTCCTGTAATTGCCCATTTTAAACAGCAGGCTGTTCTTCCAGCCATTCCATCCAGTGTTAGACCCTGCTTCTTTCAAACACGGATGTTTTGTGACAAGTGCTTCAGCTACAAATGCAATCTGTTTGCCACTTGGGTAAGCAGAGAAGCCATAGATAGTAGATGCAAGCTTATCCAAAATATCATGTTTTTGGTCTCTTGTCAGTTTAAGAGGTCTCCCAGTCTTCTCAAACTCTGCATTCCCTTCTCTAAGTCTGGAAACAAATCCAAAGGCCATCTAGTTAAACGTTCAGGGCTTGATACATCTGACAGTATTTCAGTATCAACAGAGGCTGGCCGTGAGCTGAGCTTTAATTTGCGTGCATGGTTTTTCTCAACTATCCGAAGAATCATCGTTTGTGAGTCTTCGGCTGCCATTGTACTATAAATTTATCAAAGAAAAATAAAATAATAATTGAAGAGAATTTGGTAGTTTTAAAAGGCACATAGAGCAAGAGCTGGTGAGAAGAATCTGATCAACTCTACATTGGCAAATGCCAGGTTATTGTGTGTTGTATAGTATTTATAGAGTACATTACCAAATAAATATCATGAGCCCTTCATTAGTGAGGTTAAGGTCAAAACTGACAAAGTATAGCTTTTAAAGATTAAGATAACTGAAAAAAAAAAACCAAAAAACTCAAATATAACTCTGTATTACAAAATATGATGCAGTTATATAGAATATACACTGACCACATTAGAACTGACCAAACAAAAGTTGCAATTACTTACTATTTAAGGTTCCTAATCTTGCTTGAGTGGTATGAATCTTTTTGGAGTCAACAGCAGCAAACTTTCAATTCTGTATGCAGAAAAGGTGACTGTATCATTGAGATCAGAGAGCAGGTGAACAGACAAGCCTGTGGGTGTGGCTGACAGCTCATAACAGTGAAAATGTTCTGAATACCATGAATCAAAATCATTACAAAGAAAGCAAACTATGTAGAGCTCAACAATTTTGGTAAATTTCGGCAGTCCCCCATTGAATCCAGCAGATACAAACATCCCACAGGAGTAGTCTGTGCCATCAATTGTCACCATTCTGGTACTGTAGACTGTGTCACTATCTGTTACATCCCTTAAATGTAACTGAGCTATCTGGGGTAGTGATGACACCATCTATAAATATATTTTTTTCGTCTTCATTAAGAATATAACAATGATATCAATTAAACCATTTTAACGTGCATATGGCAAACAACATATTTTATCCGCCGCAGTAAGAACAGAGATAGTAGTTCAGTTGTGCAGAGCTCGTTAATTATAACGATAAGGTGGCTTAGTGGTGTTGTTGTCTTTTCTACCACAGAAATATCACGGAGCTATTACAACGTCGCTTAGTTAAAAACACCAGGGGTTCGCGTCGCTGATCCTCCTCTTGTGAAAGTTTTTCTTCTATTCCTCCATTTAACAAGCTTGGACGGATAGCGAGCAAATCGAGCTATCGACGGAAGGTTGGGCCACCGTAGTCGGGCAAGGGGCACACGCCCCTAATTATATTGTGTATGTAAAGAGTTTCACTGTAAAACGTAATAAACTTCATATTTGTGTGTTTGGAGACCCTGGTGTCGTTCTGAATTTGTATTGTAGAAAAACAAACTACTGTCCAGCATGCCTAAATGTGTCTTTTCGTGTCTGATCGCTATACGGCACTTCCAACTTGGGACAATTCGCTATAAACAGTTTCAGCCAACCAGCGCCTTCTAAACATGCAGAGTGACAGTGTGAACCTTCATTGTAGCGGCGCAGCATCTTCGTTTCAGTCAGTCATTGTCCTGTTAGACTATTTACTGTTAAGTGCTGCTTGAGCTACCGTTTATAGTACAACAGGTGGCCTACGTAGTTCTTAAATCGATATTAAAATGCACACACAAGTCTCCTAAATTATTTATTGAAATGCCTACACTTACAGTGTCCGTTTTAGGAAGTCGTAGTTTTTACTTGTTCCCGTTATTAGGAATTATAATTTCTCAGTGTCACATATTATTCGTTACTACTCGCGAGTCCCGTATCATTGAGATTCTGTTTTATATTCTGTATAAGGAAACTTTTTAAAAGGAGCGTTGATTAAACTGATTATAGCAGACTTGTCACCTTCTTGAAATGACTTTATTGATTTGATATTGACAATTAATCATAAGGTCAAACATCAAGGAGGATTTGAGTTTTCATGGACTGCGCTGTTTCTTTTTTTCGTGACATCGCGTCAGTAGAGAGTGCGTCACGTTAACAATGCATTGTGTCCTAAATGACAGCGCACACACTTTTTTATATTTCCTAAAGGCCAATGTGTCTCAATTTGCTCATTAATATATTTAGACAGTGTATTTTAGTGAGAATGATTATAAACATATTACCCATGTTCATTTCATAGATATGTAACGTTTGGTGAGTATAAATAAAAAGTAACAACACATATAATAGTTATGTTGCATTGTTTATGATTAACAAAATTCATCGTTTATCTGAACTGTTCTACTTATACAGTCGATTTATTCCACTTCTGAAGGTGTACATTGTCGGTATTCTCCATTGCATTTGCTCCAGAGTGTAACGTGTGCCAGTGTAACCGAGGGATGGCAGACGAGCTCACGTAATGGGTGACAAGGCACATTCTCATCCTGATGCCCAGGCTCTTGTCATGAATATTCCCATCTTGTGCTTTTTCTCGTTCTTGACAGTTTACTATTATTATTGGACATGTAGAGGAAATGTGTGTCTTATTTTATGTCTATGAAAGGAAGGACGGTAAAGCCTTGAATAAAACTGAGTGTTGATGCTTTGGGTAACAAGACAGGTGAGCAGGGAACGTTAAATGTGACAGTGACTGCGGGGGATTGTGTAACTGAAGATGGTTTAAGAATACAGAAACGACAAAAGCTTAGTGTTTCAGTAATTCTATTTACGTCAATTATTTACTCTGTTGTGCTGCACTTCGGAAGATTACTTATTTACCCCCCAGCGCAGCCTTTGATAAGATGAATTCACAAAGAAAGGATGTTGCTGACAAAGTCAGATGCTTTTTTGAAAGTTTGGCTCCAGATGTGCATATTCAGCTGCTCCTTCTTCTCAGTACTTGAGTGATCTTTACGTTCACCTCTGGATGAATTCGCAAAGTTTCTTTACAACTTTTTTGTCTCATTAACGCAGAAATCCCGAGGCTTCCCTAAAATTACAGAAGACACTGTTGATGGCGCTGATTCTGTTTTAAAGACAGTTGTCATTAGCTATGCAGAGCTCGCTTTTACTCACATTGCTTTTTGGAAATCAATAATACAAATCGGCTACAGATCTGGGAATCACTGAATAGTAAAAACGTTTAATAAGGAATGTCTTGCGCATATACTGCTGTAATGACCACGTCGGCTTTAATTAAGTATTTTTTAGCCTCTGTGATATGATCGACATGGGGTAGAATAGATTCTGGATTGTTATAATACGTGCTACCTTACGCAAAATATGCTCATCGATTTGTTACAGATTCTTGGTGGACACGATTCCACACCAAGGATAAAAGTGTCCCATGTACATCGTTCATAATGTCTCCAAAATACATTTGTTAACTTTCAGACAAGTACTACTTAACTGTTGTATACAAAATCCTTACTTCAACATATGCGAGTCCCAGCTAGGATTTGAACTCGGGTTAGGGCAGACAACCGCTTTTACGCTTTGAGCTAAAGCACTTCAGTAGACAAGTGACCGACCAAATCGACTGCAAACTGCATAGATATCAATGACGTCATTACGCTAGCGTGACTCAACATCACGTGACGGGCGCATTTGAAGCAAGTCTCGAAGCGGTGCTTCGATCTCTCGACACAGTGTCGAAACCTGAGTATTGAGCGGCTCATCACTGATGAGACCCTTGTGCTCAGACTTTTTCAGACAAAGTTGAACATGGGGTTCTCGTACGGGTTGAAATGCCAGCAGTGAGTAAGATCGCGACATGCTGAGCGGCTTTAGATTTGAGGAGGTGCCTGAGGCCGCGTGGTCAGCTTTTAAGTGTCAGGGACCTTAACGCACCTTCACGAATTTACTGTGGATGACGGGTGTCGCGCACTTTTTAGCTGGTGCTACGTTAATTTATTTTCCGGTGACTGTCCCGTGACTTGTAATGCTAAATCTGAATTTGCGGAGGCGCGTTAAATTGGGATTAGTGATGGGCTTCTCGATACTGACTCGTCACCGTGCCAGGCCGCTTCGCGGCATGTTTCAAATGCGTCCGTCACGTGATTTCAAGGCACGGTGGCGTCATGACGTCATTTGGTGCCGGTCAATATTGCTGCAGACGGGCTGTCCAAATCGTCTGCTGACTGCGCAGATGTATTGACGTCATGACGCTAACGTGCCTCAAAATCACGTGACAGACTCATTTCAAACAAGTCTCCGAGCACCGCTCCGAGACCTCGCCTAGTCAGTATCGATTAGCTTATCACTAGTCTGCTCTTGTGAAACTTTCGCGTTGCGACTTCTTCGAAGCCATAAGATCAAGCAAAGGTGCGGTAGATGAGATAAAGTCTAAAGTGGCGATCGCGTACAACTGGGAATGCCAGCAGTGAGGAAGATCTCGACATGGTGAGTGGCTTTAAATTTGAGGAGGTGCCTGAAGCCGCGTGGTGGGGATTGAGCGCTACCTGGAGGAGGAGGCGGTACAGCAAATCACACCTTCACGAGTTTATTGTGGATGACAGAGGTCGCGCACTTTTTAGCCGGTGCTACGTTACTTTATTTTCCGGTCGGTGTCCCGTGAGATGTTATGCTACATCTGACTTGGAGGCGCGTTAATTCGGGATTGCTCTCTTCGCGCTCGTGCATTTTAACGCGCTGTTTCGCCTTTTAATTTCGCACATGCTCCGCACTGTGCTGTCTGTCGGTCACGCGCATGTTCAGCCGCTCGCTCCCGTCGTTCATTTCTGATTTTTCTCGAGCTCTGCGTGTTCTTTGTGTTTTTTCCTATAAAGCCGTCATCGGCAAACTTTGTTAAACTGTCGTCGAACGAGGTAACTTTACAGGGCGCATTCAGGTTTGATTGCCAGCAGTTTGTCTCATACTGAGACCTATTAGAAGTAGTTTAAATATTTTTTTTTTTTTGTATTTTATTATCAGGAAAGACGCTCGTGCGTTTTTACTTTGATTTATTTAATGGGAAATAAAAAATAGACATTACACAAGCTAGTGTACGTTACACAATCTACAGCTGGCATAGAGTTAGAGTACAATTTTTGTGATATTTGAAACGGTATTGTTTTATTTAATGTCTTTTATCCTTTCCAATTACTTTTCAGTATTTCTGTACACTTTGATACTTTAGCTTACTAGAGATGGCGTGTTAAATGAAGAACAGGACTCAAGCCAATCGGGCCGTTTGTGTCGGACCACATGAAGCCATCAAAATAAAAAACATCTGAAAGCTGCAGAGCCGCGACTCGACTATTACGGGCTGGAGCTCAACTGTCTCTCCTCATTGTTTAAAGTGTCAGTGCCTCCCTGTTGAGCCCACTCCTTTCTTGCCCCTCAGACCCTCGTGTCATTAGGTGTTTTTTTTTTTTGGTGCAGTTCCTGCTGAAGTCTCTTTTTAAAGGGCATATCCATCTTGTGGTTTTCCACCTCCTCAGATGCTCCATTTCTTTTCCAGCTGCTTATCTCTTCCTGTTTTCCTGACTCGGCTGATATCTCCGTGATTTCCACACACAAGTCCCATAGTTGCAGTTCATTAGTTTCTGGTTCAACTTGCAGGTTATCCACACTTGATGTGTCAACAGACCTTCTGTGTCAGCAGTGCTGTCAGGGTCATCCATCCATCCTCTTCTGCTTATCCGAGGTCGGGTCGCGGGGGCAGCACCTTAAGCAGAGAGGTCCAGACTTCCCTCTCCCCGGCCACTTCTTCCAGCTCTTCCGGGAGAATCCCAAGGTGTTCCCTGGCAAGCCGGGAGACACAGTCCCTCTAGCGTGTCCTGGGTCTTCCCCAGGGTCTTCTCCCGGTTGGATGTGCCCGGAACACCTCACCAGGGAGGCGTCCAGGAGGCATCCTGATCAGATGCCCGAGCCACCTCATCTGACTCCTCTCGATGCGGAGGCGCAGCGGCTCTACTCTGAGCTCCTCCCGGATGACTGAGCTTCTCACCCTATCTTTAAGGGAAAGCCCAGACACCCTGCGGATGAAACTCATTTCAGCTGCTTGTATTCGCGATCTCGTTCTTTCGGTCACTACTCATAGCTCATGACCATAGGTGAGGGTAGGAGCGTAGATCGACTGGTAAATTGAGAGCTTTGCCTTACGGTTCAGCTCCTTTTTTCACCACGACAGACCGATGCAGAGCCCGCATCACTGTGTACGCCGCACCGATCCGCTTGTCGATCTCACGCTCCATTCTTCCCTCACTCGTGAACAAGACCCCGACAGCTCTGGTTGCTAAGGTTACTCTTGACAAGACTTTGTCCTCTTTTGACTAGAAAGTGACCAGAATAATCGACTCCAACATTGGTGAATGGTGGTTGGTCAGGTACCAGGCGATCTTCTGGCACATCTGCCATTTTTGCTCATCCGTTTTCACATTGTATCTTCTGCACGTTGTGGACTTTGAAATGATTTTTCTGATAGCTGAGTTTGTTTGAGGTGTCCAGTATTTCTGGTGTAACTGTGAGAGTGTATAGTTGTGCCCACAACAAGCTTTAGAAATCGGGCTTGGTTTTAAAATCCGTTTATACCTTTCCATGTGCTCTGTGATGAGTGTTTGTCGTTCTTCTGAATTATTTTTAGATTTTTTTTTAAGTGCAGCAGTATGTCTTTAAACTTGAGGAGCCAAGCCACTGCTTTCTTCAAGTGTAGCCAGTCTGAAAAATAGTTGATTAGTTTGTTGATGAGCTCGGTCGCCACCTCTACTCTTGTCATGTTAACTGCACAAATTTTAACTTCTGGCTCATCTTCAAAAAGTGAATCATTCAGTTGATCTGGTCTGTTTGGCCCCTCTCGTTTGGGTTTCATTAAGAAGCTTGGACCCTGTGATCATGAGATGCTTTTGAGAAAGCTTTCTGTGCTTAGCCCTCTGGATGCTTGATCAGCCGGATTAAGGGCAGATGTGACGTACCTCCACTGTGAAGGTTGTGAATGATCTCTGATCACAGAGATTCTGTTGGCAACAAAGGTCTTGAATCGAGTGCTTTCATTTGAAATGTATTTTAGCACTGGGGTGCTGTCAGTCCAAAATGTAGATTCTTGTAGGGCATTTGAAGGTCACCTTTTAGGATTTTGTCCATTTTTACTGCCACAACCCCTGCTGTCAGCTCCAGTCTTGGAATTGTGACCTGCTTTAGTGGTGCAACTCTTGACTTGTCCTTCAGGAATGAACAATGCTTTTTGCCCTCTTCATTGGTTAAGACAAGACCAGATAAGTGACAGTGCCATATCCATCTTCACTGGCATCTACAAAATGGTGCATTTGAGCTGTCTTTATGGTTCCAAACCCAGTAGGTTTGAAGCAACTGTTCACTTTATAGTCTGTAAGTAACTGCAGATCATCCATCCATTTTTTCCATTTCTGAATGTGTTTAACTTCTACTTTTTCATCCCACCCAAATTTCTCTTAGAATAAGCTTTGCTGGCAGTAAGGCAGGTGCTAGAAAACCAAATGGATCATAAACTGAGCTAACAGACAGAATACCATGCCTTGTAGCGGGCTTGTTTTGTAATTTAATCTCAAATTTGAAACTGTCCATTTCTGTGCACCACTGGACACCCAGGGAAGGAGACTGTGGCTCAAGTCTAAGTCTTTGTGTTCAAGAGCTCTGCCGTCTTCAGGGATAGACAATAAAACTGCTCTGTTGTTACTCACCCACTTGGTCAAATGAAGTCCACCTCTATAGCATAGCGCTTGGAGGTCCTTTGCCAGCTTTATTGCTTGTTCTTCTGTTGCCACCAACTTTAGACAATCATCCACATAGAAGTTATTGAGTATGGTGTTAACTGCTTCCTCAGGAAATGTATCTCTGGCATCTTCAGCTTAAGCATAAGAAACACAACTAGGTGAAGAAGTAGCACCAAAAAGATGTGCTGTCATTTTAGAGTCTTCTAGGTCTTTACTTGGATTACCTTCAGACCACCATAAAAAGCATAAGAGATCAGTGTCTTTATCTGGGACTTAAATTTAGTAGAACATTGACTTAATGTCTGCCATTAGTGCTACTGGCTCCTTTTGAAACCGTGTAAGGATGCCAATGAGAGTGTTAGATCAGAACCTTTTAATTATTATTCATTAAGTGAAATCCCCTGGTAGGTAGGTGGCTGTGCAATCTAAGACCACTCAGATCTTATTTTTCTTTGAATGATACACACCATGATGTGTGATGTACCACACCCTGTCTTAATTGCAATGCAGACCTTCTTTGGGTACTTTAACGCTTGTTAATAATGTCTTTCATGAGGGCTTTATAGTCTTTGTGGAAACCTGAATTTTTGTTCCATTTTCTTTTGAGTCCATTAGCGTGCTGCTCAGCAATACAGAGATTGTTCAGCATTTTAAGTGTGTCATCCTTCAAAGGCAAATTTAAACAATAGTGGTCACCTATCAGTCTTGCAGGTTCTGAGGCTATGCGCATGAACTTGATGTCCTCCTGTGGCATTTCCTCCTTTTCTTCACAGCTGCGGTCTGGGAAATCTGTGTTATACTGTTGTAGCAACATATCTTCAATCTCTGTTATTGACATTTGATTGATTGATTGAATGTCTGGGCAGCTTACCACTTTTTTTTGTGAGGTCATCTATCTCTTTGTATGGCCCACCGACCACCCATCCAAATTCATTCTTCACAACATAAGGTCCACCTCTTTGGGTAGGTATGATTCGCAACTGCTCGACTATTTCTGGTTAGTTGATTCCTATTAAAAAATCAACTTCAGACTTAATATGAGATAAGATATGCCCACTTATCAATATCTTCTTGTAGTGGAGTGCTTTGTCTGTGTCCTGGAATGGAGACCTGTGTAAAGACCTTTGACAAATTAATACTTTCATCATTATTGAGACCACAGACTTGCAAATCTGATAAAAGAGAACATTGGGTTATCATTTTTGAATCATTGTCATAATTACTCATAGTTTGGAGGAATACTTGTTTTCTTCTTCCTTGAAGGTTTAATTGTCTCTGGAACTTTTCATTGCAAATTGTTACAGTACTGCCAAGGTTTATAGAGGCGTATGTTTCTACATACTTTTCACTCTTCTTTGATTTTACCTAAACGAGAACCACATACTGTATAGTGCGCACTCCTCACTGGCCCCAGTAAAGGCACAAATTCCAGAAAAGTTTCCTTTCAGTAGATGTTGCCACATTGGCTGTAGCTTTGGATGTTGATCCAATTTCTTTTCTGATGTGCAGGATATCTGAGTGCTGAGAAGAACATGTCTGACATGTCTTTCTTTCTTTACAGTTCTTACCAAGGTGCCCCTGTTTGAGACAGCAAAAACATAAACCTTTGAATTTTAAAAAGTTAATTCTTTCTTTATGTGGCAGTTCTTTGATTTTACTACACTCAACAAGGATATGGTGTCCATTGCAGAATATACAAGGCGTTTTAAATGCACAGAAATCATTAATTGTCTTTTTGACAGACATTTCTCGAGTCCCCTTTTCATCATCATCAGGAATACTTGTGGTAAAACTACCTCCCGATGTCTGTCTGTACTTCTGAGGAGACCTATACTTTTGTCAGTCTTTGTCTTTTTCTGACAATGTAGAATGGAGATTAGGTGATCAATACCTGCCCTTTTTGCTTCCTTTTCTTTAAATTCAAAGGCCCAGCTTCGCCACTTACCTCGTAAAGAATATGGGAGCTTAGAGATTATTATGCAAATATTTGGATTGTTGAATATATCACGACTCCCTGCACTTGTCGTTGCATCCATTCAGCTATCAAGAAACAATGCATATTCTCTCAGGGCATCTCCGTCATCTTGTTTAATTTGAGGCCACTTCAATGCCTTACTTATGTACGCATCTACTACAAACACTTGGTTGTCGGTGTGGTTCCCTATTTACCTGACGAGGTAAGAAGACGGTATCATGGCAGCAGAGCTGGTGCTAAGATAAAAGCCAAGCGTTTAGCGAGAAAGTGGCGCTACAAACCTTCGGTGCCTTCTGTGATCCTGGGAAATGTGAACTCGCTACTAAATAAGATCAACGAACTGGCTGTGTTGGTAACAAATGTCAGAACCTACAGATTTTCTTCACAGTCATTCAATATCTGAAGACCCTTAACATGAGCCATCGCATCCTGACATGCATTTAAAAAGTCTGAATAATCCTCAAGTCCAGTAGCATCTTTCGACTGGATCTTTGGCCAGTTTGCCAGTTTTTCTCTAAATTCTCTCTGAATGACAAATGGCTGACCATAACGATGGTTTAGCTTGTTCCAAGCATCCTGATAAGCTTCATCATCACTTCTGTAAAATATTCCATCTAGGATCTTACGAGCTGGACCAGCTATATATTTCTTGAGATAGTAAAGCTTATGAGCTGAAGAAACACTCTTTCCATCAATAAGCAATACAAAGGAGGCCTCCCACTCAATAAAATTAAGTGGATCTCCACTGAAAACAGATGGCTCTGGCACTGGAAGCCTATTCAGTGTTATGCTGTTTTGTAAGGCCTGCACAAATGAGTTTGTGTTTTCTTGAGGAGATGTTTCTTCATTGAAGGACTGACAGGTGACTGATGCAGGAATGTGTCTTTGTTCTGTTATGCTGTAGTCAATTGGCAAGATGCTGGCCTCCATTGCAGCCTCATGGTTGTAAACTTCCAGCCTAGCACATGCTGCTCTCAAACCCTTTTCAGCTTTCAGTCGCTCCAATTCACACTTGTGAGTCTCTAGCTCCTTTCTTTGGTGTTCTTCTATTTGCCGTATTCTATCTTGCTGTCTCTTTTCTTCTAGCATAACTGTAAATTCAGCTTCCTTTGCTGCTAACTCTGCTGCAGCATCTGCCCGTTTTGCTGCCATGCATGAAGTTACAGAAGTGTTGCTGGATCTTTTGCTTACTCTTGAGACTGTAGAGCCATAAATGGATCTAGCATATTCATGATGCAGAAGCTGGCAAAGACGATATTTTTCTCTTCCAGCATTAAACACACCATCGATGCCAGCTAACCTCTCATATGCATTTTTGGTCACTGCTTCACATGCATCTACTCTGCGTCTTAAATCTGAAGATGGTGTGATGTTATTTCGAATTGCTACATAAATATGACATCACCTTTTCTTTTTTCAAGTTCATCAATCAGTATAGATAGTTGACTTTCTGAGCTTGAATCTTCCACTGATCATACAAATAGTTTAGCCTTTTTTCCTTCCTTTGAGCTTCTTCTCTTTGAAATATAACCGTTTTTTCTGTGGGCTTTCGCTCACGACTAGAGTGACGAGGGTCAGCCCTTTGGAGTTTTTGTTGAATGCTAGTCTGCATCTCTTCACTAATTTGAATCGCTTCTTCTAAGCAATCTCTCTGTGCACTCTCTTCATTTTGAAGCAAACTATCTGGCTCTAACACCTTCAACTGGAGACTACCAATCTGCTCCTGCAGTGCTCCCACACCTGAAAGAATAGGACCTGGCTCTGTTATCTTACACTTAGTGTGGGGGGTGGGGAAAGGCACTTGTATACACAAATAAACCTAATACAATACAAAGATATCAATATCTCTTAGTAACACTGCTAAAGAATTATGTCAGTTTTAAAAGCTTTGAATTCACTATGACTCTATCCAAAAAATTACAAATGAATAATAATCAGTTCCCTTGTAAGAGCAAACACTAAACCTTTAAACAGTGGTTACAGAATAGTCCTTAAAGCCAAATTCTATCAAAGGGTCAGGATTAATCCCTCTTCATACATATACACACATATATAAACTGTTTGTTTTTCTCTTAACCTTACTAATATACACAGTCTTTTTTTTATTTTTTTTATTAATGACAACAGTACTCACGATGACGTTATAACCGTTTATGCCTGCATTTGACCATCGCACCAAAATCCATTCGTCAGCTGCTGCTAATATTTAATAATCCCTTGCTGAAGTCCTCGTATTGAAATTCTTAAACTGTACTTTGTTTTCCGTTGTAAAGTGGAAACTGCGCGTCACCGATTCGCCTTTAAACTCCTTTGCAAATCGAACGAATCACCGGCGCTTCACCTTTAACTCCGTCACGATGGGTGCGAATCACCAGCACCTCACCCGCGACTTCAGCTCGGCAGGACGACAGGACACGATGAGTGGTCGAGCTCTTACTGTAGCGACCCCGGCTGAATGATGGTCAACTCTCAGACTGATGGTTTATGAATTTTATCATAATTTCCGTGACCTTTTTCTTAAACACACCGTAAGAGCTATAAAAGGCAAAGTACAAGATAAAAAGCATGGAAATAACTTAAAATAAACATTTGTAACCTTTGTTTTACATATAACCCAGAAAAAAACAATACCTCGTTCACTTCTCAGTGAGGTGCTTTTTAGTTAACCCCATATGTCGCCATTTTCTTTTCCTATGCCCGGCAAAACTGCACAATTAATTCTGTAAACCAAAGACACCCTAAATAAAAGTCACGCAAACGCTGTGATTCAAGCCCTACTGAAGCATCATGTGTCCTTTACAAACTGTTCGTCAGATGTGTGTGTTAAAAGGCTATTTGTATCTTTCAGCCATGTCGATGTAGCATCAAATTTATTCCATTTTTTAGAGCTTTCTGCGAATGTCGTTTTTTAATCATGCCTTCTTTACTTAGCACTGATAGTAGTCTTTTATTCAGCTCCTCAATCTGACTGTACGTCTCCAAAAAAAAAAAATCCAAGTTTTTGCACTACTTCTAAAAGCTTTTCTTTAGTATCTTTTAAGGCTTTCGATTTCAGTCATAAGCACAGAAAGCTGATCTTTCTTCCGACTTATATGACCTTTAAGATCTCTAGTTACATTCTCTGGCTTTGAGTCCGCACTCGGATCACTCCGACTTCACTTGAGCTATGCTTAGACGTTGCCATGACAGTAGCTCGAGTAACTGACAGCACATTTCCAGACAGCAATTTCAACTCAATCGGAACGCACCAACAAAGCAGATTACAGTACTCCCTTACAGCGAGGCTTCAATGACTCACAATGTCTTTTATAACATCACAGTCTCTTAAACTTCAAGTTCAGGTACAGCGACCTTGCTTTCATTTACGATCATGCAGAGACGAAAGATACTTGCACAGTACCTCGGAATAGCTCAGTTCTTTTTCTTTCATTGACGAGTTCTGAAGCAGAAGCGTCCTCTGTCCTCAGATAGTATATTTCAGCAAGTTCAACACCTTCAGGTGGCTAGTTTTCTGACTAAAATGTAGCTGCATTATTCCAAAATTATCCAAGTTTAGCGGCTCTACGTCAAAAAATGGGATTCAACAAAAGCCAGAAGTGCAGAAATGATTCCACAGACAAAATATCTTCATTTTTAAAAGTAAAACCGTTCACACAAAAAAGAAAATTAAAATACCAAAAAAAAAAATTATTGTTAAGAAAAGTTCTGTTCAAAGCTTGAATCTTGTTACATCTCAAATCGTTACTATTTACTTAACATTTCTGAGCCATTTCTAAACGACGGTCAGAAAACTGTATGCCTATCCCATTTCTGATCTAAAAATGGGTCTTTTAAGTCCCTGTTTACTGAGACCTGTTCTCAACACAACTGACTCCATTATTACACTGCATCTCAGTTACAGCAAAGTTCTGTCTCTTACTAACTTACAGGGGGAAAGGACTTATAGCATAATCTATGACTATAGAAGAAATGTATATTCTATTCCTATTAATCAAACATTAATATGAGTTTAACTCAAAACTTAAACTTTCTAAGATTGGCTCTTATAGTATGCAAATCCTCTTTAATGAAGGTCTGCAGTACACTTTGATCTCATCTGAATTGTTTGATTTGTAATTTTAAACTGTGAGGCAGAGGAGGGCATCAAGAAAAGTGTCTTTGACCCAAACCTCACGGAGGGCACTGTGACCCTGAAGTGTGCTCATTATTTTTACTGACTTTATGAAGGTAATTCTACCAATTTTTTATTTTCACAGGGCTTTCCCATTTCACATGGCCATACACTGAGGTGTCTAATGGCCTCCAGCTTAGGGCTGTCCATGTGAGAAGGGAATCTGAGAAGAGAAGGGCAGACATTTAAAAAGTGAGAAGAGTTTCCCACAGAGCATGGCCTCTGCCAATGAAGATGGGGTGGATGAAAGAACGGTGGACGTTAAAGAAGAGGACTGTGAGCATCTCACACCAGAGGATGTGTGTGTGAAGCTGGAGGATCACGAAGAAAGAATTTCAGTTTTTAAAGTGGAGGAAGAGTGCAAGGGGGTCACTGCTGCCATTAAAGCTGAGGATTTCAATTATATCTCTGGTGGTTTGGAACTTCAAAAGCATGAAACTGAGGATATTTTCAAGCAAGATGCCTGTGAAGAATCTCCATCCAGTTTACAGCCCTGGTCCACTAATATTGGACAACTAACTTCGCAGGAGAATTCTGTAGAGCTGAAATCAGAGATATCAGAGTCTGAAGAGAAAATCATTGAGGGAAATGGGAGAGAAGGAGAAGAGTCACCTGGGAGTGTTGGAATAAGTGAGTAATGCGATTAAATATAAAAGAAAGAGAGCATTTATAAATTCTAAAGGTGGGTGCTTCGATGTTTTTAGAAGATTGAAATGAGAGTGGAAAATACGTTTAATTGAATTTTGATAAAAAAAAAACTTGGGCGAATAAGGAAAAATCTAAAGTGTTGAGCGCATGAATTGAACATCATGAAGCTTTGACTGAAGCTGTGACGTGTGTTAGGCCAACAGCACATTACGTTCAATGAGAATATTTAAAGTCCTATTTTGTTAAAGACATGTATATTTCTAAAATTGTGTGGCAGTTAAGGCAGAAATGTCCACAAATAGAAATAAATTGGAACAAAATCCTCACCTCTGTGCACTAAATAAGAGTGAATTTACTCAAGGCAGTACACATCTAATCTGTGCCTCATCTTTTTTTGTAATCATTCCCTACACATAGGTCAATTTTTACTAAAAATAGGATTGAAAACAAATCGACCCCCACCGCTGGGAAAGAGAGCATGGCCAATGGAGTAAAACTTAAAGCTAGTAAAAATACATAAATTGATGAGTTTAATAGGTGGATAAAGATAAATGGAGAAGAAAATGAAATGAAATGGGATGATGATCTACTTCCTCGGTGCTTTAAAAGCTTATTCTAAAATATTATTGATTAAATCCTGCCAGATTTTAAAAACGTTCTGCACAGATCCTCTAACTGAGAATTTTAATATTTTCCAATTTCAGATAATTTTAAACCTCAGTTAACCACTAACTTAAAGGAGGAGACTTAGGATTCTTCCAGTTTTGCAAAATAAGTCTGTGTGCCAATACAGTGATCCCTCGCAATATCGCTCTTCGACTTTCGCGGCATCACTCCATCACAGATTTTAAATATAAGCATATCTAAATATATATCAAGGGTTTTTCGCTGGTTCGCGGATTTCTGCGGACAATGGGTCTTTTAATTTATGGTCCATGCTTCCTCCGTTTGTTTACCCAGTTGATTTCATACAATATTGGCGGATAGCTTAGAAGCTATCCAATTGGAGCATGTATTACGTATTAACTAAAACTCCTCAATGATATACAATATGCTTCCCGCGCGGTGCTTGATTGTTTGCTTTTCTCTGTCTCTCTCACTCTCTCTGACATTCTCTCCGCCTGACGGAGGGGGTGTGAGGAGAGGGCTGTTTGCCTAGTGGATACGGACGCTCCTCTAAAAAATGCCGCTTTATCACGGTGCTTCAGCATACTTAAAAGCCCAAAAGCACGTATTGATTTTTTGATTGTTTGCTTTTCTCTCTCTGACATTCTCTGCTCCTGACACGCATTCCTTTGAAGAGGAAGATATGTTTGCATTCTTTTAATTGTGAGAAAGAACTGTCATCTCTGTCTTGTCATAGATTACAGTTTAAACTTTTGACTAAAGGGTGTTATTTCATGTCTAGAGGGCTCTAATAATGTTAACAGTGTGGGAGAGTTTATAAGGGCTTAAAATATATAAAAATAACCATAGAAACAGATTTTCATCTATTGCGGGGGGTTCTGGAACGCAACCCCTGCGATCGAGGAGAGATTACTATAGTGTAGTGAAGGCAATCACAGTTTATTTGTCCTTTTCCGCTTTAAGCCCCTCTGTGAGCCCACCAAACACAGCTGTTAATGGGTTAGGAGGGATTGTGCCTCCAAGGTTGTCTTAAAGGCACTTAAAAAATTTTTGTCCAGAATGATGTTAATTTGGTGCAGGCCCAAAACATGTGGCCCAGTGAGGTTGGTACTTGATGGCAGCGTTCACAGGTTGGATCTTGCCCTGGAAACATTTTGGACAGCTTTACGTGAGACAGATGTGCTCAATATATAATTTAGAGTTGTATAATTGTATGCTTTGCGCATATGGAGCTCGAGTGAATTCTCTGCATTCCGACCTTCCACTACTTTTCTGATATATTGAGTGAGAGATCCTTTTTCCCAGTGACCTCTTGGATCTTTAAAAGGGAGGGACTGTAAAATAATTTTATATATTGCCAAAATGCTGTCTGAGTCCTCGAAACTGAGCAGTATTTTTCCCAGCATAGAGGAAGGTGAGAGATGGCGAAAATCAGGCAGGTTCTGTTTAACAAAGTTTCTAATTTGAAGATAGTGAAAGAAATGTGTTCCTGGAAAGCTTAATTTGGAATGTAATTGTTCATAGGATGCAAAGATGTTATCTATACAAAGATCTCTAAGCAATTTAATCCCAAATGTTTTCCAGATATTAAAAACTGCATATGTTTTTGCGAGGGTTTTAAAAGGTGGTTCTCATGCAGAGGTGCCACAGATAAAAGATTCTCCATCTTAAAATGCTTTCTATATTGGTTCCATATTCTGAGTGAGTGAAGCACAATTGGATTGTTAGTATATTTACGATAAGTTGCATTTATTGGGGCACAAAGCATGGAATATAAGAAGCAAATGCTGCAGGATTTTATTTCTATTGCGGACCAACTATTTGTGTCCATGTCCAGGTTTTTATAGCTTGTATGTTTGCTGCCCGGTAATAAAACTGAAATTTAGGTAGAGCCATGCCATCTTCTAATTTATGTCTTTGTAGGGTCGTTCTTTGGATATGTGGATGTTTTGAGTTCCAAATAAATGAGGTTATGGTTGAATCTAATTGCTTAATAAAAGATTTATTAATGTATATTGGAATGTTGAAATAAAAAGAGAAGCTTATGAAGGATATTCATCTTAATAATGTAAAGTAGCTGACCGGCGGTGTAGCATACACCACATAATTATTCATTGATGGGTGAACACTTCCTGAAAGACACAGTTCAGCAATCCCCTATTCAGCATCGTGATAGGGCGGTGGCCATCACTCCGGGTTCGGTGTCGGTCTAACAAAGGAAAAACAGAAGAGGCACAGAAACAACAGGGAGAACAGAAGCTTGCGGGGACAAACGGACAGCAGCAATGAGAGAGACCTGTTAGCAAAGCAAAACAAAGCAGCCTGAACCGAAAAGAACAATGAAAAGTCAATGTGGCTCAGAGGTGCATGTGGACTGTAGAGACCAAAGCGACTGAGGATGTGTTTGGTGAGGTGTTGGGGGTGGGCACATGAGCAGGCAGTGCACATGCTTTGAGAGTGATGGTGGGTGGATTACTGCAGCAATCCGGCGTGGCATGGAGTCGATCAGTCTGTGGCACTGCTCAGGTGTTATGAGAGCTCATGTTGCTCTGATAGTGGCCTTCAGCTCTTCTGAATTGTTGGGTCTGGCATATTACATCTTCCTCTTCACAATACCCCTTAAATTTTCTATAGGGTTAAGGTCAGGCAAGTTTGCTGGCCAATCAAGAACAGGGATACCATGGCCCTTAAACCAGGTACTGGTTGCTTTGGCACTGTGTGCAGGTGCCAGGTCCTGTTGGAAAATGAAATCTGCATCTCCATAAAGTTCGTCAGCAGCAGGAAGCATGAAGTGCTCTATAACTTTCCTGGTAGACGGCTGCATTGACCTTGGACCTCAGAAAACACAATGGACCAACACCAGCAGATGACATGGCACCCCAAACCATCAATGACTGTAGAAACTTTACCCTGGACCTCGAGCAACGTGGATTCTGTGCCTATCAGAGAACATAACTTTGGACCACTCAGCAGCAGTTTTGTCTTTAGCCCAGGTGAGACGCTTCTGATGCTGTCTCTTGTTCAAGAGTGGCTTGACACAAGGAATGCGACAGCTGAAGCCCATGTCTTACATACGTCTGTGTGTGGTGGTTCTTGAAGCTCTGACTTTAGCTGCAGTCCACTCTTTGTGAATCTCCCCCACAGTTTTGTTTCACAATCCTCTCCAGGGTACAAGCGGTTACCCCTATTGCTTGTACACTTTTTTTCTACCACGGCTTGTCTTGTCCTTCCCTTCGCCTCTCTATTAATGTGCTTGGACACAGAGCTCTGTGAACAGCCAGCCTCTTTAGCGATGACCTTTTGTGTCTTGCAAGGTGTCAATGGTCGTCTTTTGGACAACTGTCAAGTCAGCAGTCTTCCCCATGATTGTGTAGCCTACAGAACTCGACTGAGAGACCATTGAAAGGCTTTTGCAGGTTTTTTGAGTTAATTAGCTGATTAGAGTGTGGTACCAGGTGTCTTCAATATTGAACCTGTTCACAATATTCTAATTTTCCGATATACTGAATTTGGGACTTTCATTAGTTGTCAGTTATAATCATCAAAATTAAAAGAAATGAACATTTGAAATACATAAGTCTGTGTGTAATGAATGAGTCTAATATACAAGTTTCACTTTTTGAATGGAATTACTGAAGTAAATCAACTTTGTCATCATATTCTAATTGTATGACCAGCACCTGTTATATAATATATATATATATATATATATATATATATATATATATATATATATATATATATATATATATATATATATATATATATATATATATATATATATATATATATATATATATATATATATAATAGAGATATACACACACATATATTTCTGATCATCAAACACATTTAACCATTAGTCAAATATAACACAAGTAAACACAAAATGTAGTTTTTAAATGATGGTTTTTATTATTTAGGGAGAAAAAATCCAAACCTACATGGCCCTGTGTGAAAAAGTAATTGCCCCCTTGTTAAAAAATAACCTAACTGTGGTATATCACACCTGAGTTCAATTTCCGTAGCCACCCCAGGCCTGATTACTGCCACACCTGTTTCAATCAAGAAATCACTTAAATAGGAGCTGCCTGACACAGAGAAGTAGACCAAAAGCACCTCAAAAGCTAGACATCATGCCAAGATTCAAAGAAATTCAGGAACAAATGAGAACAGAAGTCATTGAGATCTATCAGTCTGGTAAAGGTTATAAAGCCATTTCTAAAGCTTTGGGACTCCAGTGAACCACAGTGAGAGCCATTATCCACAAATGGCAAAAACATGGAACAGTGGTGAACCTTCCCAGGAGTGGCCGGCCGACCAAAATTACCCCAAGAGCGCGACGACTCATCTGAGAGGTCACAAAGACCCCAGGACAACGTCTAAAGAACTGCAGGCCTCACTTGCCTCAATTAATGTCAGTGTTCACGACTCCACCATAAGAAAGAGACTGGGCAAAACGGCCTGCATGGCAGATTTCCAAGACGCAAACCACTGTTAAGCAAAAGAACATTAGGGCTCGTCTCAATTTTGCTAAGAAACATCTCAATGATTGCCAAGACTTTTGGGAAAATACCTTGTGGACTGATGAGACAAAAGTTGAACTTTTTGGAAGGCAAATGTCCCGTTACATCTGGTGTAAAAGGAACACAGCATTTCAGAAAAAGAACATCATACCAACAGTAAAATATGGTGGTGGTAGTGTGATGGTCTGGGGTGGTTTTGCTGCTTCAGGACCTGGAAGGCTTGCTGTGATAGATGGAACCATGAATTCTACTGTCTACCAAAAAATCCTGAAGGAGAATGTCCGGCCATCTGTTCGTCAACTCAAGCTGAAGCGATCTTGGCTGCTGCAACAGGACAATGACCCAAAACACACCAGCAAATCCACCTCTGAATGGCTGAAGAAAAACAAAATGAAGACTTTGGAGTGGCCTAGTCAAAGTCCTGACCTGAATCCAATTGAGATGCTATGGCATGACCTTAAAAAGGCGGTTCATGCTAGAAAACCCTCAAATAAAGCTGAATTACAACAATTCTGCAAAGATGAGTGGGCCAAAATTCCTCCAGAGCGCTGTAAAAGACTCATTGCAAGTTATCGCAAACGCTTGATTGCAGTTATTGCTGCTAAGGTTGGCCCAACCAGTTATTAGGCTCAGGGGCAATTACTTTTCACACAGGACCATGTAGGTTTGGATTTTTTCTCCCTAAATAATAAAACCATCATTTAAAAACTGCATTTTGTGTTTACTTGTGTTATATTTGACTAATGGTTAAATGTGTTTGATGATCAGAAACATTTTGTGTGACAGACCTAATCGTTTGCAAGGTTCTTTGAAAGTGTCACATTCAAAGCCGTTTACCATTCGTAGATCCTGGAAACTTGTGACGTCCACCGAACGGGTAAGGAGAAGTCTGAGGTGATAACATTCGGTGTCGTTATTGGCAACAACAGTCATTCTGCTGATCACTTTTGTGCCTCCTGTGATTCTCTTTTTCCATTTTCCAGAGGACTTTTGGAATGTGTAATGTTTGGGAACATCAGTGTAATGTAACTCCACAACTTCGGGATCTGTCTTGTTGAGTTCAAACCATGCAAAGAGCATAGTGTTTTTGTTGGCGTGTCTTTGTAGCGCTTGTTCCTCGTGACCCTCATGAAAGAAGATGACTTGTTGTTCTGGCAAATGAACTGGTAATCCTATAATAACGTGATATTTTTCTGAAAGACTGTACTCGTTCAAACGCCATATAGCCTCAGGAGCACGAACATACCTACCGTCAAGGAAAGTCTGTATCTCGTCATGTTGGAAAACACCATCGGCTGGCTCGCTGTGAAGTGCAATGGATGCAGTGTCGTTTGTAGACATATATAAATACTTGATACATTGAATGGATGCACAAACTTCAACATTAATATGAGCATTGAAATTCTGAGAAAGCCAGGGATTGTAAGGAACTATCCAACGGTTGTCGATATAGTATTTGCCAACAATGGCAGTTCTCCCCTGTCTTCGGCGGTATATGGGGTATCCTTGTGTGTTTTCTTGAGTCTTGGCATTGAAATCCTTTGGGAAATTTTTGGTACACGTGCCGTCTTTCATGCAAGTTGAGTTGGCGTTCATCGTTCCATACAGACTATGTATCATGCATTTAGTGACAATTTGGAAAAGTCTAGGGTGTATTTCTGAATTTGGAAGCTCAGCGCAGACAAATTTGTCTATATCATCCTTGGTTCTTATTTTGTATTGTGAGTCAAGTGTAAGTAACATATGGCAATTAGGCAATCCTCATTTTTGGAACTCAGTGACGAAGATGTAAGTGAGAACATTGCCAAAAATACTCCTCTCCAGAATATCTGTTAGGAAATCTCATAGTTTGATATGAAAGACGCGCGCAACGATGTCAGGTCTGTGTTCTGGTTGTTCATGATGGGAAATAGCGTTAGAGTTTTCCGGCCAAGCAGGATTACAGATGAAGGTTATGAATAAGTCAGGCTTTCCACATTTCCGGACAATTGCCATCACGTCTTGATAGTTCTGTTGCATGTACCTTGGACCGCCTTGAAAGGTAGAGGGAAGAATGATCAGTTGTCCAGGTCGGAGATTATGGTGTTGTGCTTTCGCAGCGACAGCATCCATCAGTTCCTTGTATTGCTCTACACGCAAATCTTGTTGATGGGACCATTGGTAATGTAAACGCACGCCTTCTGTTCTGACATATGCGTCGACAACGTATTGCTGGAAGAGTTTGCCACTGGAATGCAAGACACTAAATGAATATCTCATGGCAAGCCTGTCAGCATAAAATTATAGCTGCGTGACTCGTGTTCTTTTTGCAGTTCGCTTTTCCTCAACATGGGTCAATAGTATGTGCCAGCCTGGATCTCCGCAAGGGAATAGCAGTGGATAAACATGGGGTCACACTTCATATTGAGTACAGAGATACGCTTGCAAGCATCTCCCCTTGGGTATATGCAAATGTCACATTGTGCAGGAGGTTCCCCATCTTCACCAACAAAGATAGCAGCAACATCAGTTTGAGTTCACAGGACGGGACGTTATACCTTCTCATATCCATTTTTGGATTTTCCATGAATACCATTCATACAGCAGCAACAGGGTTACTGTGAGTGATAATGAAAAGAGAAGAGAAGGTTTGGATAGTGGTGGCAAAGACACCTTGCTGGTATGACAATACTTAGTGTAATGTCCGGATCTGTTGACCTCTGATGACCAATGAAGTGCTTTGCATTAAGTGCATATTGCAGTAGGGAGGCCAATGTTATGTTCTTGGACGGGAATGGCAGCTGAAAACTGAATGTTATGACAGTGCATGGGGTTTGGGAGTTGACACTGAAAGGAATTGGAATGAGTTTGTAAGTGCTTCTTGAGAGCACAAGTTGTTTTAAAGCATTGCTGGCAATATTCACATTGCATCATTCGTTCCGTGGAGTGTGTTTTTAAATGTGCGGTGAGATATCTCTGCTGTTGGAAGGTATTTGAACAAATGGTGCATTGAAAGTGTTTGAGAGGCAAGAGAACTTCGTAATGCCCATGGTCCAGAGGACTGCTAAAGAGCAGGGATATGGAGAGACATTGGCCCGGATTGCAATCTCGAGGAGAGGCATGACGATGTTCCCGGAAATGAATGGAGATGGTAGCTGGAAGCATTTGGGACATCGCCACAATTTCTGCCTCGCCACCATAAACTCCGGAAGTATTTATGTACTCAGCAAATTGTTGAGCAGACTGTATGACTGTGCTTCCGTGACCAAGAACAACGGACAGCATGTCCGCAAAGTTATCCCAATGTTGGCAAACAAAGGTTACAGCCATGTTCTGAAGTTTGAGAGCAACACTTTCGTCGTTGACATTTTTCCAGAAATATCCGATTGCCAGAAACAAACAGTTACCGGATGCAGGAATTTGTATAACATTGAAAGAAGTGTTGTTTTCATGAAATACATTTGAAGCGTTGGCCATGGTAGGCAAATGAACAGTCATCGTGGCTCACAGTTGCATGTGGACTGTAGCACAGACCAAAGCGAGTGAGGAAGTGTTTGTTGACATTTTGGGGGCGGGCACATGAGCAAGCAG
This sequence comes from Polypterus senegalus, assembly GCF_016835505.1. Classification (NCBI taxonomy): domain Eukaryota; kingdom Metazoa; phylum Chordata; class Cladistia; order Polypteriformes; family Polypteridae; genus Polypterus; species Polypterus senegalus. The sequence goes on along the minus strand of NC_053157.1, from coordinate 250,330,884 downwards.
TTCGCTTGCCTCGAGAGCGATGTTGGAATCCTGTGGAGGGTG